>NW_025056419.1:0-6528 GCF_019279795.1 Protopterus annectens | reverse complement strand
CTAACCCCCCTTTGGTCTTTCCCCTGGGCAAACAGCCTAGTGTTCCCTACACCCATATGTTTAATTGTCAGATGCACAATATTTGTTGCTGATAGACTGTTTGCAGGTCATTGCCATAGCTTTCCCCTGTTTCTATGAACAAGGGTAAGGGAATATAAAAGGGACCACTTTTCACATATGTCTCTGTAGTCTTTTAACTGTGTGCACTGGGCAGATTGCTGTAATGTGGTTGGTTCCGATAAAATACCAGATATGTGTCCAACCTAAACTGAGACCCTTGTGTGAGCATGCCCAGTTCAGGCTTTCCATGGCATGTTGTCTGACATATGTCTCATTTATCAAAGTGTGCAGAGCCCAGGGGAGATATGTTGAACTCTGACCCCCCAATTTGTGGATGAGTGTGAACTTAAAAATATCTCACATGGTTGTGTGTTGTGTCATGTTGTGTAGACTGTCCAACTGTTAAACACAACAATTAAAATGTGCCTGCGGGGTTTGCATGGGATACTTTGCATACAGTTGTAAAACCCCTCCATACTGACCAACACAGAAAATGGGTTACGGGCCAAATTTTCACTTGGGAATATCCTGGGGTCCCCTGCTTTACATTTTCATAGTGAGCACAACAGCCTGGTTGGGGGGTTTCACATCTGACCATGTTGCATTATGTTCAGATATGAACTACTTAAACCAGGCTTGTCCAACATTGGTAGTGTATTCCACCATAGGTGTACATTGCAAACACTGGGATGTGCCCTAGGCCATTTGTTTATTAGAGTGTGTTTGCCCCACACACAGAAGTTTGCCATGACATATGTCATGGTTAGTACTGTCCCTGTCACCTGTGACATATCAGTGATCCCCGGGGTAAACCTACCATCTATCCACTAAAATTCCCTCTTGAGGAGAGTCATAGTGACTCTCTGGCTAACCTGTACGGGGAGACGATTTTTCTGTGTTATGGATCATTCAGTACAGCCTTTTATGTATCTCAGTGCGGGGTTCGGGTTTCTATGTGCATACCTCATGCCATTCAGATTGTACAAGGTGAAGCATGTTCATTGATTCCAGCTTGGACAGGGTTTTCATCGGGCATTGCCTCTTGGGCAGTTGGGGTGGGAGCTGCAGTTTGTTTAATCAGGCAACACATGGCACCCCGTCTTTGTTGGTGAGGTACTTTGGGGACTTTACATTTATGGAGGTGTCTGTATCATCCCACGGGGGTATTGTAGTCAATTGAAACCCTGGGGGTGACTGAACCACAATGATATTATCTGATCTGCAACCTTCATGATTAGGTGGGTATATGTATTTTTTGTAAAAAAACCGCCCCTCAGGATCACCAACAGATTAATTTAACACACTTTATTCATGAGGTTCTTTCTACTTCTTCAGAATACGAGGTTTCACATTTCTTTAATGATGTCATTTCCTTACACATGTCTTAATACAGAGACCATGTGTCCATGTAAAACATCATAACCAGTTGTCACACATATTTCCATTTGAATTTTCCCCATCAAATGAACTACCTGGCCTCCAAAACAGTCAATTTACATGGTATAAATTTAAAAAACAGATTTAATGTGCTTTAAATTTAAAATTAATGTTCTTTGAGGCTCAGTGGACAGGTATTTTTTTTAATCAAACATGTTGCCATTTTTGACAATATATACATATCTCCCAATCCAATTTTTTAAACAGAGGCAATATTACAGCACTCATTCAAACCCTGAGCATAGTGAATTTGCCCTGCCCCCTTGTTTCTATAAAGACGGGGGTGATCCCAATGAAAAGGTAAACCCCCATTGAAAGCTATGTCCTGTGTGTAAATTTTTTTATGGGGTTCATTTTCTTATTTTATAAATAACTGTGTTGAAGGCCCCAGTGGGGTCCGTTTCCTATGTGGCAAAGTCACAGGCACTACGATTTTGTATTCATTTAAACCTGGGTTAATGGTGTTTGTCTCTAATAGGGTTCTGTTCTGTTTCACCAGTTGCAAAAACCCAAAGGAATGTACCTTTTGTCTAATGTAGGAGCCAGTATTTTTGAAAAAGTTTTTTCGTTTCCCTTTATAACTGGGGTAATGCATTTGATAATGTTGAACTATTCTAATGAAGCCAATTTTTCTGTAATAGAACACAGACCCCACCTATTATGTCCAAAATTATCTTAAATTAGGTAAAAATCTTCAAAGTTAGTATCAATTGGTAGAAAGGGATTAAACATTGAAACATTATCGAAATTAGTTATCATTGTATCAGAGGGTTTGGGAAAATTATTGTTTTTTGGGTTTTTGTAACCCCTACAGCCACATGTTGTCAATGCAGGATATCTATCAACTTGTGTCACCAGGTTTTCTTACATTTGTACAATGGGTTAACACCTATGTGGTAATTGGTGGGACTTTCTGTATATCCACAGGGGGTTGACTATACACCCCGTTGGCCTGGCCACCAGTTGGTTTCTATGTGTCTAAAGGCTGGGATGTCTGACCATGTCAGTTCTGTCCTTGGTCTGGTTTGCAACCCTCTACTGACATGGGGTTTATATTTAAGCTGGTGAGCTTTTCTATAATGAACAGGGTATTGTATGGAAGCCTTTGCAAGGTCCAGCTATGCTGTGTGGACCACATTGCCCTCATCAATGACCTTAATGACTGTTTTCAAAAGAAAACATGTTTAAAGGGGGAGGATCTGCACTTAAGAAAGCCACACTGGGTAGGGTCCGGTGTCAGTAGGTCCCCAATATCTTTATGTCTGGTACATGCTGATCCTTTCCATAGCTGTGCAGACCAAGCTTGTCAGGATTCTGGGGTGGTAGTTTGCAGTATCCATTCAGGCAACACCTTTGTTGAGAAGGACCACTGTTGTTGTACACTGCTCTTTGGGTACATATCCTGTGGTAAGGCTGACATTGAGCAGTAGTGTGATTTGGCATTCCATTCTTCTTGGAGTCCATGTTGGACTCAGCCCAGGACACCATCTCATACCATTGCTGCTGTGTGTTTTGCTTTGTAGATGCTGGCTGTTACCTCAGCATCTGCAATGTCAGGGGCCAGCAGTCTGCTGGGATAGATATTTTGCATTCTGGGGGTTTTCACTGCACCTGTCAGGTTGGATGTTGGCAATATGTGTGTTGTTTGGTATGTTGTTTGTAATATTTGGTGATTCAGAGCATATCTGTGAATTCCCAACAAGGTTCCTACCATCAGTTAAGAAAGCCTTGTGATTATCCTTAGTGTCCTGTACAATTTGTATCTTCATAGGTTCATAGGTTCATACTAGGCTATCCACCCTAGGGCATTTATAAGCCTAGCCAGAGTGTGTGTGGCTTTCCCCCTTGCTATGTGAATATTATGGCCATTTATGAATTTACTGTGCCTCTGTCTGGACGTGACACAGTGAAGACCCCAGTGTACATTCATCATCCATCCACTTGGCAAGATTCCTGTTGAAGAGTGTCAGTGAGGGGCTCTGCCTAACATGGAATGGGATTCTGTTCCAGGGGGTGGGAGCCTGGGGTTTTGTATCTGTCCCTCCAGCACATCCTATTTCATTATTTTTGAGGTTGACATCTCTCACCCCACAGCTCCAATGGCTTTTTTTTGGGGGGGAGCATGTCCATACCTCCTGTGTTGGACATGGCCTTGTACAACAGTTGCCTCTGTGTAGGCAGTATGTGACTGCATTCAGCTGGGGTGTCTACAGCCAGGCAGCATATGACATATATTTGAGACCCTTTATCCTCTTGGTGAGGTACCTTTGAGGTCTTTCTAACTGCTGCAGGTGTCAGGTAAGGTACATCCCAAATGAGGCATTGTACTAGATTATGGGTCTGATAAGAGAACAGTATAGGGGCACAATGACCTCTGTTGACGTAGATGTGAATCCTTTCATGATACGGTGTCCAATATAGACAGTCTTCCTAGCCACATTGGCAATGTGAGTGTCACATAACAGGTTACTGTCCACTTGTGTCCCTAGGTCCCTGATTACTCCTTCCATACATAATGGTTTACCACCTATGTGGTAATTTGTGAGTACCTTGTTTGGTATTTGGTGGGACATTCATACTGTCCAGTGTCTTCAGGACGGCTGGGTGGGGTTCCTGTGTGTGAGAGTGTGGTCTGTAGCATGCTACAGACTGTACAGCAGTTTTGCCTATGGTTAGTTGCACATGGGTGGTCTCCGATGCTTCGTGCATTGTCAGTTACCTGGACGTATGGGTGTCTGTGCTGAATATGGATACTCCCCCTCCTTTTATGTTTTGGTCCAGGTTTTGGGGCCATAACACATGATATGAGGTATAACCTGGTAGTGCTGGTGTGCTGTCAGGAGGCTTGCTGCAGGTTTCTGTCACTGCACGGACATCAATGTTCTCCATACTGGGGAGGGCCTTGGGAGCATGCATATTGAGGTTTACATGTCTGGCATTGGTCAGCATTACCCTTATGTTTCTTTCCACTTATGTTTTCTAGGGTGGTGGGTTAGTCTTTTCAGCCTTGCCTAAGGGGTAACATGCAAGCCATCCCTGGAACAGCAGCTGGGTTGTCAAGCATGACATCCCAAGCAGACAGACATTGGATCCCCTTGGAATGACACCAGTAATTGTGCCACTTGTTAAAGCTGATCATTTGTGTTTGTACTGTGGCATCATTCTTGGTGAGGGTAGGATGCTGCAAACAGGGCAGTGTCATACCGGCCTGGACTACATAATCGAGAGCTCATCTATGTCTCTTTTCATGTAGTCCAGGGGGGTACATCTCAGGTCATTCCCCCAGCATGGACAATGACTGCATCATATTTCTACTTGCTTTGGGGTGACCTGCTCACTTGTGTTATGTGGCATATTGTAGCAGCCTACAGGCAGCTTACTGTACCCTTTCCCTTGTTCAGTCTGGTGAGCAGGACAGCAGTGTGTCTGTCTATGGAGTCACCTATTACAACTGTATCAGGCATGTTGTTTCTCCTTCTGGCCTGTGACTGTTTGGCACACCAGCTTTGTGTACTATGTGTTGCATGTGCTATGTTTGGAGGTTGTGGTTGCTTGGGTGTCTGCTTTGGAGGCCTCTGTTGGTGTGGTGTGTTTGTAATTAGGGCCTCTGGGAATGTTTTTCTGTGTTTATGTCTTTGGTTTGCAGTTGTGATAGGTCTATGTGGGACTGGGTTTGTGGTGTGTGTGGTTACCTTCTCCTCCTGACTAGTTTTGACAGTACTGAGTTGAGGGAGCTCAGCCCCCGGTTTGGATAAATGGTTGCATCTCTCACATATATTTGTATTTCTTGGGGGTGGGGTCAGGGTTGTCTGTGTACTTGGGGCAGGTGTAACATTGCCTCAAGATTCACAGATTCAACTTGTTGTAGCTGGCCTTAGTGGATTGTATGTGTGGACATATTTTATTGCCATACTACTGATCAGTGATTACTTCCCTTTTTATGTTTGCTCTATCATGTAGTAGCTTCCTCATTCTCTTGCATGGTTTGGTAATGGCTGGAGTCTACCATGCCAGATGCCTGAATGTATGGCATTGTGTATTGGTTTTATTTGGGATTGCATAATCCAAGCATTCCTGGCAGTGTTCATGGAATGCCTGTATAACAGGTTCTGAGGTGTGGCCCATATTTTGCACCTGCACAGGGCCTTTAATGGATTCCACATCAGTTTGGAGGAGTGCAACTTTTGCTTTACACATGTTTTTCACTGTGGTTTTCTGGCCAGGGACTGTGGTCAGGATGTGTATATCCAGTGTGATTACTCTATGGTCTGGTCTTACCAGTGAGGGGTACACTTCTCATCTTGCCATCCAGTACCCATGTTGCTGATTATCACATCCAGTATGCTTACCCCTCTTGTGGGAGTGGTACGTTGTTCCTGGGCATTTTGGTTTATGGATTCTAGGAACTTTTGTCCTACAGTGTTGGAGCTAGTATAATGCTCCCAGTCTATGTCTGGGTATTTTCAGTCACCCAATATAATGTGGTTTGGAGGGCTTGATATATTCATGTATTCCAACATAGGCCAGGTGCAGTTCCTGGTGTTAGGATGGTAGTCTGTAAGGGTATAAACTGGGGGCAGTTTTAGCCACTGTTTGACCATGGCTAGTCCATTTCTTCTTGTTGTGGTACCAACATGGGGTGTGGTTATCCTTGACAATTATTGCTAGTCACCCTCCTTTGTAGCTTGTTCCATGTTTTGGCTGTACAGCACAGTATGAGGTGTAACCTGGTAGTGTTAGGGTGCTGTTGTGAGCCTTGACCCAGTTTTCTTTACAGGACAGATATCACATTCTCCATACTGGGGAGTTTAGACTGCATGCATCTTGCTGTTTAGACTTCTGGCATTGGGTAGCATTACATCTAGGTTCTTATCCCTTATACCTAATGGGTTTGTGTTTTGAGCCTTACCTATTCAGGGCACGCTGTGGGTAACAGCAGCCTTTGCCAGTATCCATGGCCTGGACTGATAGGTGCCCACCCTAGCAGGTGGAGCATCATGTCATGCCTTTCCCAAGGGCCCCTTGGTTTCT
>NW_025056418.1:2500-7641 GCF_019279795.1 Protopterus annectens | reverse complement strand
TTTTTAGGCATGGTCAACTATGTAGTTAAGTTTATATCGGACTTTAGTGAGTTGACAGCACCTTTAAGAAAGCTAATGTGCAAAATGTTGCATGGTAATGGTTGGAACAGCATCGGAAGGCATTTGAAGACTTTAAGCAGAAACTTGCCACTTGGCCTACATTAACTGGTTTACTCTCATCATAGTATCTTAATCTTTCCTGTGATGCTTCAAAGTTTGTCTAGGTGCAGTTATACAAGAGGGCAGACCAGTAGCCTATGTATATCTAGAACACTTGTCCAAACTGAGATGCAGTATGCTCAAATTGAGAAGCTTTTGATAGCATTTGCATGTTCCAAGTTTCATGATTATATTTATGGTCGAGCTATTCAGATTGAAACTGACCACCAACCTCTCGTTACTATCCTAAAGAAGCCTATGCATTCCACTCCAGTGAGATTACATATGAAGAATTATGCTCAAATCGCAAAAGTACAATTTCAAAATGGTTTATACGAAAGGCAAGTTTTATCTGGCTGATGCCTTATACAGATCGCCCAGAAATATGACAGAACAGCTTGACAAAGGGAATTTTGACTTTGATGTGATGGCAGTGTGTAATTTATCCACCATGAGATTTGATGAGTTGAGATCACACACTACTGATTCAATTTTACAAAAGCTCACTCACTACATATTGATGTTGGATGGACGTCAAAGCAATCTAGTGTACTGCCTGAAGTGCAAACCTATTTTCCTTAGAGATGTATTGTTGATGGAAGATGGCATTATTTTCAAAGTTCCTAAAATTGTTGTCCCTGCTTCCTTGCAACAGGAATATACCCAGAATTTGCAGCATGGTCACCCAGGATGCATATCCACTAAGAACAAGATAATTAGTATTTTAGCTTTCATTACCAAAATACATTGATAAAGTACTATCTTCTTGTTCAGTATGCAATAGTACTAGACCGCATTTGCAAAGAGAACAACTTCAGCCAAGTCCAGTTCCTGAACTATCTTGGTAAACAGTCACAATTGATATATTTGCGTGTAACAGTAAACACCTACTTGGTTTTGGTTGACTCTTATTCAAATTGGTTTGAGATAAAACATCCACTGCTGTTATTACTAAGTTGAAAAGTTGTTTCTCAGTTTATGGTAGTCCACACAGTTTTCTGGCAGTGGTACTCCATTTACTTGACAGTTGTTTCAGAATTTGCAACAGGACCTGAAGACCTGATTTTGTGTGTAGTTTTTTTATATATATATATATATATATATATATATATATATATATATATATATATATATATATATCTGAGAATCGAACAGGACAGCGTCTTACTGTGAGGCGACAACGCTATCATAGCATACAGCTATCGCCAATAGCTTCCTACATCACTTGATGCGATGTGTGTGTGTTTGTGCATATATATGTGTGTGTGTGTGTGTATGTGTGTGTGTATATATATATATATATATATATATATATATATATATATATATATATATATATATATAATGTTAACTATGTATGTGTGTGTGTGTGTGTGTGTGTATATATATATATATATATATATATATATATATATATATATATATATATATATATGTATAATAATAATAATAGGTATATATTTATATAATATGTGTGTGGTATATATATTTATATGTTATGTGTGTAGGTATATATTTATATGTTATGTGTGTAGGTATATATTTATATGTTATGTGTGTAGGTATATATTTATATGTTATGTGTGTAGGTATATATTTATATGTTATGTGTGTAGGTATATATGTTAAAGCATTCTGCTTTAACAGCATATTAAAATTTCAAAAGAGGCCAGTCGGGCAGAAATGTTTTCCCGTCCTCCCACCCAGTTACAGTTGTCTTGTTAAATACCACTGTCTTTTTCTAGTTGCCTGCCTCTTATGTTAATCTGACCATATATCTCATTTCCTCTTTACTCACACAAGCCAATGAAAGTAATCACAAAATCATCATTTTTGAAATCCCTCGCCTTCAACTATTTGAATTTATTGGCCATCCTACTGTATTCCATAGTACCAGAATACAAAAGTGGCCACCCCTTTCAATCCATCTTGCTGTTTTAAAAATAGTAACTCTCCACTAAACCTTAACTTTTTAAACAGGTAAAACTTAAGTTACCTGCTTTCACATCTACCTTCTCTAGTGCACACTGCAGTGTGCATTCTTTCATCTTTTTCTTTAAGCATCCCTGTGACTAGCACTTGCTCTAATTCCTGCTGGAAAGTACTAGGAAGCCTTAAACTGATACAAGCACTCAACTCTCCTTGTTAATAAGGAGAAATTAATAGTAGGCACTAAACAGCCTATAATTGCAAAGTACCTTGCTAAGGTAAGGGAAAACAGCTCCTGTACTCTTGCCAAAAAAAAAAAAAAAAAAACACCAAACCAGACATGTCCAAGGGTCAGCTTCTGGTGATTTCTCCTGTCCACCTGGTGAATTTGGGCATACTGGGGCAATGCAGCAATTGCCTCATCTACACAGGCAACCATCTCCTCCTACCACCCAACACTACAACCTGTGAGAGATGTGCTTACATAGCCAAAATGGAACCAAAGCGCTCTCCACCCAAGATTCTGCTAGACAGTCAAGAGGAGAAGGTTAACACCCACACTACACCTCAAGCAACTTTGCCAGCCATTTCTAAACCCACACCACCAACACCCACATATAGCAACACTAAATCCCACATATGCAGAGGCCCTTAACTGTAACACTGCCTAAGCAACAAAAGGACCTCCCTGAAGCTGAGCAAGCATAGCTTGAACACCAGTGTGCCACCCAGCAACAGCCCCTAAGACAAGACAACGTGCCCAACACTTTAGTCATAGGTGACTCTATAGTCCGGCACACTGATGTCCCACTCGCCAGGTTGAACAAGGAGAAAATTACAGTCAGCTGCCTGTCTGGTGCCAGGATCCACCACATAGCATGCACCCAAGTCACCCCACAACAAGGCACAAATATGAGCTCTGTCATTGTCCATGTTGGAGTGAATGACTTGAGACGTACCTCCCTGGACTACATGAAAAGGAGACATGGAAGAGCTCTCGGATCATGTGGCCCAGGCAGGTATGACCCCAGCCCTGAGTAGCATCCTGCCTTTGCCCAGAATGATACCCCAGTACAAGGACAAAATGATTGACTTCAACAATTGGCTAAGCTTCTGGTGTCATTCAAAGGGGATCCATGCTGTCCCAGGCAGACAGATACTGATCGACAGACCATGATGCTTTGCCAGAGATGGTCTGCACCTGTTGCCCCTGGGATTCAGGTTACTGGCTAAGGCTCTTGCCACCCCTATAGTGCCTTTTTTAGGCAAAGCTCAAAGGACAAAACCACCACGGTAACCGGTACAAGCATGCAAAATCTGAAGGTAATGCTACTCAATGCTAGAAGTCTAAACCTCAAAATGCACTCGCTCGAGGCACTACTAAAAATGGAGAACATCGATATCTATGCAATAACTGAGACCTGGTTTCAGGGCTCCAGAGAGCACCCCTGCAATACCAGGTTACAACTTTACCACACACTTTTACCGGCCACCAAGCCAGGACCAAAACACTTAAGGTGGAGGTGTCGGTATTCACCAAGGATATTCACGCCACCGGGCTAGTTGCCCATCACAATGCATCTGAAATTCTCCAGTTTACAACTAGCAACAACACACTAGGTAAGACTGCAATCCCAAATTGTAGCAACACTACAGATCCCCAACATACCCAAGATTCTTGCTACACCTTTCTAAACATACTGAGAAAAATAATTAAAAGATAGAGACCAAACACCCCTAATACTGGGTGATTAACTTACCCTACTACAATTAACTGGAAAACTACTTTCAAGTATACCAACTTTATACACTTTGCCCATGCGGTTCTTGAGAATTTAATCGAGAGATTCCAATGCCCTGGATCAACTAATCCATAGTCCGCACCAGGGCTCCAATATCCCTGAACCACCAGGTCATTACCAACATGGGGAATCGATGCCTCCCACACCTATGGTCACCCCCTCATTCGGTTGTGACCGCCAAGCTAATCACCCTTAACATCCACATCCCCCCCCCCCCCCCCCCGTAAGGAAACCTCCCTAAAAAAACTTCTCCAAAGCCAACTCCTGCTACTCAAGTCCAAGAAGTGACCAAACTTCATGACACCCATGCAGACTGGAACTGAAAGGTTCAACTGCTGAATCCTACACTAAGGCACTGTGCGAGGCACATCCACTCATGCCATGAATCGTGCCATTCCGAAATAGAGCCAGGATGCTCTCATCCAAAAAAAGTAAGCCAATATATGAACATGGTCCCCTGCCATAAACAAACTTTTACAACAAAAAGAGGAAGAAACTGTTTCCAGAAAATAGGAAAATCCCAGGATGCAAAAAAACTCCCTTACCAGCCTCCGTTATAAATGAAACTGAGATCCCTCATAAAAATCTCTCCAAAGAAGCTAGTTATGAAAATAAAATTGCCAAAGATTCCAAAGACCACCACAAGGCATTCTATAACTGTCAAGAATCCTAAATGGCAATGCTCCTGGCAGATCGATTCAGTGCCAACTTCACTCCCTAAATGGTCCATCTCAATATCTGAAGATTGCCAAATTCCGGTAATAACAGCCACACAGATAAAAAAAACGCACTCTCCAAAGCTAAGAATACAGCATCCATGAGACCAGAAGACATCCCGGGCTGTGTACTACATGAACTACAAAATGAACTGGCACCTCACCTAAGTGTCATGTTGAAAGAAATCCAAAATTGAAGCGTGGAAAGCCACGAACAAAAACAGATCAAGGCAGAAACCAGGAACCTTCACGAAATATGTTTACGATTTATTTTCAAAGACAAGTAACTCCACCGTCGATTTCAATAACCATAAAAACAGACAGCACAAATTTCAGTTGAGCTCGCTTTCTCCTTGTTAACTATTGTAACAAGGAGAAAGCACGCTCAACTGAAATTTCGGCTGACGCTGTCTGTTCTCATGGTAATATCGACCAATAAACCTGTCTTTGAGCTAAGGCCCCGTGAAATTGACCGTGACTACTGCTGATCTATTTCGACCATCAATTAAGTAATGCATGTTAACCATAGCCTCAC
>NW_025056417.1:0-7217 GCF_019279795.1 Protopterus annectens | reverse complement strand
CCCCCCTAAAAAAGATTGCTGGACCAAAAAAGGCCTAATCCTTTTCCCAATCAAATTAAAAAATCAAAAGGGGGGGGGCCCCCTGCCAAAAAAATTTCCCAAAGGCCTTCATTTAAAAAACCCGGAATCACCCATTTTTTCAAAAAAACCCTGTTCCCTTTAAAAAGGAAAAAAATTTTTTTTTTAAAACCTCAGAGGGCCAAAACATAAGACCTCCAAAGGACAGCACAATGCCTGCATGAGACCTCAATTATGTCTTGGAAAAACTCACACTCGCCGCATTTTGGGGCCAGCCAATACAGCTGAATAAAGTTCTTGGAAAACAGCTCTGCTGCTAGCAATAACCTCTGCAGACTAGTCTCAGAGTTACAGGCACTCATGGCTGTGGAACCTTGGATGTTTCCTTCCAGGCAGGGTTTCTCTGAGGACTGGGCAGGCATTTATACTAAGGTAATGTCCAGTGTGGCCTTAACAAACCATTCATTTGCCTGCTGGCCAAACCCACAGAATAGGGTGAGAGACTCCTGTGTTCTGGGACATACACAGCTAACTTCTTCTTGGACAGAACTAAAAAAGCTTTCAGAAAGACCGAGCAACTCTTAGTAGCATATCTGCATCCTGAGAAGGCCATCTCAAAGCAGACTATTTCAAAATGGATGAGCCACTGCATCTAAAGTCTTTGCTATTCACTTCATGGAAAATCAGTGCCCTAAGGGCATTAGGCCTCCTCAGCAGGCAACAACCTTCCTAAAGGGAGGGACCAACCAAAGACATTTTGAGGCTGCAACTTGGAGGATTCAGTGCACACTTTTACCAAGCACTACCACTTAACTCTCTACTCTCTAAAATCCAGAGTGAGGCTTTGCCACTGCAGTTCTGCAGGGCCTTATAGCCTCTCCTAATCCCTATTTAGATCCAGCCACCCAACCTCAGCTTTGGGATTCCAGCAGAAGTGCTTAATGACTGCAACAGGAAACCACGAACATAGTACAGATGTTCTTCATCTCCCACATTGCTGCAGTCCTAACTTACTTGGAGTAGTCCATGTCCTAAATTCGGCTTGAATATCAGAATTATAAGGCTGGCGTCGGTCAAAGCATTTGTGTGACATCAGAGCGTCCAGGTACAAATGTAGCATGACCCGTCATATCTCAGTCTTTTTTTAGCATGGTCGATGCAGAAGCAGTGTTGCAGTGCCGTTAGTTCAAAATTTTGAATTGAGTTTCAGACCCGAAGTCAGAGTTGGTTAGAAGTACCCGTTAGAATATTTTGGTTTTCTTGCCTCAGTGGTTTACGGATGTCAGAAAAGTGAATAACTGTATTTCTTATTGGGAAAACAGATACGCATAGGGATTACCATAATTTGTGTATACCTTGTATAGGACTACGAGCGCGGCGTTGTTGGGTGTGGCTTTTGTGCTGGGTTCATTAAGCACTATAAGCGAGGTTGGATTGTACCAGGTTGGTCTTTGGGAAGCGGTGCAATTACAATATGCCGTCGGTGCTCGGCTGAAAGCTCCTCAAAGAAGCTGGAGACAAGGCAGTTAAACCTAGGTTGAATTAGGTCGAACCGGACGCGGTTCTTTAGAAGCGTCAGTGGAACTGGTGGTTCCGGCCGGAGGCCTCTCTGGAGTCTAGGGAGAAACTTTGATTTTTACAGGATGTGGCCTCCCAGGAGGCAGTTCAGGCTGTGGGACCTTCTCAGAGGACTGTACTGGCCTCCCTTCCCTCCAAGGGTCTGTGGCCCTCTCTTTCTGTTTCCAAGGCTTCTCCTAGAGGCAGTAATCTAGTTTGCTTCTGTGGAATTGTCACTCCTAGTTCTTCAGGTTCTGTGCCCAAAGAGCACATGCTTAAAATGGCAGAAGATTTAATTACTTTGATTAGAGGCTCTATGCCCCTCCTGATAAGAGGCCTAGGGATGGAACCAGTGTTAGGGGGATTATGAGCAGGCTTAGGATGTGTCTGAGTCTTCGCTGAAGACTTGCAGAGGAGTATGCCTCATTATTCTGGGATTCTGATGTGGATGACTTACTACCCTTCTGCTTCTCCTCCTGAGGATTTTTTCTTTTCAGGAGACCCCTTCAATTTCATGAGAGCATTTTTAAATGTGGAAGGTCAGACTTTCTCTGATTCCAGGAAAAAGGCTTAGAATTTTGTTTACCCCAGCATAGGCCTTTGGCTGCCACCTCCTGTTCTGAATGTGGTGGAAGATGTGTTTGCAGAGGCTTCTCTTAATCCTGATTCTTTGCCTCCTGCTCCCAGCGCAAACCAGATAGGTTATTACAGGGTGCCTGAAGCTCATAAGTATCTTTTTAAGAGTCCTAGGGCAGACCCAGTGAAACTGTTAGCCAGGGCCTCTAAGTGTAAAAGGCTTCTGTTGTCAAGAATCCGGTTCCTGCAGATAAAGAGGCCAGGGCCTTGGATAGATCGCGAAAGAAAGTTTAAAGTTCTTCTTGTCTTGCCATGACAGCTTTGACTTGCGAGTTTCACATGTTCAAATATCACAATTATCTCCTTTCACAGTTGAAATCTAAGGTTGATGCTCTAAGCGAAAGTGTTGCAATACTGTAAAAGAGTTACAAGATTTGAGTGCATGTTTCTGAACAGGTGGGCAAGCATTCTTTGCAATGTGGTTTTGATGCTGTACAGGCGTCTGCGCCTGGGGTGGCTGCCACTGGGTCAGTTCTTCATGCAGGCATGCCTGGCTGAGGGATCAAAAATTTATCTGACCATGTTAAACTAGGGATTTTGGATGCCCTTTGCAATCTGATGTCTTTGTTTGGTTCTCCTGTTAAAGGGCAGTTTTAAAGAAAATGGAAGACAAGAGCTAAGTCTATGCAGACTGTTAAAGATTTTTGGGTTCAGCCTCCAAAGTTTAGTAGAAATTGGCCTACTAAAGGGGTGGACGTATCCTTCTTATGATTCCCAGTCACAGGGGGTAGATCTAGGCATTAGCAGGGGCAGAGGTCAGAGTCTTTCAGACCTAGAACAGGGAGTTCTCACTACTACAGTCTTGGTGAGGGCAGGGAGTCCAGTCCTTTAAATAAACAGACCCAGCTGACCCTCACGTTTTCAGCTGCCAGAACTTTCTGCCCTGGCAGCACCTGCTAGGAAGGAAAGGTTGGCACTTTTCAAAACTGGAGTTTGATTACCCAAGACAGATGGGTATTGGATATCATACATCACAGTTACAGGTTTATTTCCATACCTTGCCTCCCTTTCAAAGGCATGCCAGACATTCCTCCTCAACAAAGGAATAGAGAGGCTCACAAGCAAATTTCTCTGTTATTACTCCAAATAGGGGCCATACAGCGGTTCCTATATGCCAGAAAGAGACCCTAGAGGATTTTATTCTGCATGTTCCTTATTGCCAAAAGGGAACAACGTGGAATAATTTTGGATTTATCTATCCTCAACATATCTGGACATTTCCCAAGTTCAAAATGTTGCCGTTACAACAGCTTTTTACACTCTGCTGGAGCAAGTCACTGGATGGTAACTTTGGATCTCAAGAGGAGGCTTACCTTCATGTTCCTATCAGGCTAAGTTGCAGAGTATCGTTTTAGGACTGGGACTTCTCACTATCAGTTCTCTGCATTGCCCTTTGGCTTATCTATAGCCCAGGTATTTACCAAAGTTCTGGCTCAGTGATAGCTTTCTTCAGGCTGAAGGGCCACAAAATCTATCCTTATTTGGGCGATTGCCTGATTCTGGCTCAAGGAAGGGGCCAGAGCTTCTTCGTCATTTAAGATATGTGATAGCAGTGCTAAGATGCACAGAATTATTCTGTGAGTGAAATAAAAGTCCAGTCTAGTACCCTCTCAAGACAGCTATTGCTTTCTGGGTGTAAGACTGAATACAGCATCCCAGATGGCCTTTGTAGGACAAACAAAAGAATCTTTCCCTTTACTTCCATCATCTATCTCTTCAGTCGGGCCTGACTGCAAAGGACAGTCCTTCTAAACTATAGGGTTCATGGCATCTTGTATTCTGGTGCTTCCAATGCCAAACTACATATAGAGGAAGTTGCAATAGTATCTAAAATGTATGGACACAGCACTGCAAGGATCTAGACACTGTCATTCCAATAATACCTTGCATTCCAAAGGAATTTTTTGTGGTGGAGCTCAGGGTGTCCCACTAAACAAAGGGACTCTCTGTGACCCGGCCAAGTAGTCAATTTTAGCGACAGATGCCTGGGACTTAAGAAGCTTGGGGAGCTCATCTAAGCCAGGAAAGTGGATACAAGACAAGTGGCCCTGTCAGACTACAGCATCTACATATCAACTTGAAGGAGATGTTAGCAGTCCAGTTTGCATTAATAGCTTTCAGGATTTTTACTTCTTCCAGGGCAGGTGTTGATTCTAGCCAGACAAATACAAACCCTGTCATGTGGTACATCAACAAGCAGAGGGGAAACACATTCTTATCCTCTATGCAGGCAAGCAAATGATTCCGTGGGAGACTGCTCTCAGTTTTACAACAACTAAGTCTCTCAGGGTAAGGTTTCTGCGCCGAGACACAGAACTCTTAGCAGATGTGTTAAGCAGACAAATCATGGATCCCCGCAGTGGAAACTCGGGATCTTCTATGTATTTCCAGAAATTAGAGACAGTGTCCTGGGAACTCCAGGTGACATAGAGGGATCTGTTCTTCTCCACTAAACCTACCAGCTGCCAAAGTTTGCACATGAAGAGGTTTGCATCCTGGGCACAGCTTCTGGAAGGTGGATGCTCTTTCTTTCAGTTGGAAAAATCTTCGGCGTGTATACCTTTCCACTCTTGCTCTCCTCCCAAAGGTACTTCTGAAGGTCCAGGACAGGACAAGTGTTTTCGTTAAGGATGATTTTGATAGCTCCAGATTGGCCTCGACAGCACTTGGTACCGCATTACTGAGAAGTCTACAAATGCCAGGAATGGCCTCCAGTGGCTGCCTTTGATCTCCAAGCATCTACTGTTGTCCCAGGAGGACAGTCATTTGCTCAAATGTGCCAAACTTCACTCTCTTCTACCTTCCAACAGCCTGGGTGGTATATTCTGTTTTTAAATCCATAGAGGGGTCTCCAATCTTCCACAGAAGTTTGTGAATGTGGATTCCCTTGGAAGCTAAGAAGGCCCTGGTATGCAAGGAAAGTGTGTAGCAGGATAAATGGAAGAGATTTTTGTTTTGGAGTGCAGCTAAGGATTTGGATGTTTCTGAGCCTGATTTAAGTGTGGCTCTTCAATATCTTACTGAGTTGTTAGACAAAGGTTTGTCCTTCTCTTCTAGTAGGATTCATGCTGCAGCAATTTCCAGCTCACTTCTGACTGGGAAGCCCACCATTGTTTTCATCCCTTTGTTCAACAATTTCTTAGGGGCAAAGAATATAAGACCCCCCACCGAAGGCTCCTACTCCTGGGGATCTCAATTTTGTGTTGGAGAAACTCACTCTACAACCTTTTGAATATACAGCTACTGCTGAGTTGAAATATTTGTCATGAAGACTGCTTTTTGTTGGCCATTACACTCTGCAGAAGGTTTCTGAATTGCAGGCCCTTATAGCAGTTAGAGACTTTCTTAATTTTCCATAAGGATAGGGTATCTTCATTACTAATCCTTCCTTTATGCCTAAAAGTGGTTTCTAGTGTGGCTAAACCAAACTATTCGTTGCCTACTTTTTTATGCAAATCCCCAAAATAAAGGGGAAAAGATTTTGCACACTTTAGATGTACACGAGCGGACTAGATATTATTTGGACAGAACTAAAGGGTTCAGACAATCTCAGCAGTTGTTAGTTTCTTTTGCTTTGTGCTCTCAGGGCAAGCCAGGTGTCAAAATGACTATTTCTAAGTGGATTGGTTTTGCATTGCTTTCTGTTATTCCCATCGCCTTAGAGATTCCAGCTGGGATTGGGCCTCATTACCACTAGAGGCTACTGCCATGGCAACTTTTGAGGGGTGGCAGCTAAGGATATTTGGAGGCAGCCACTTGGAGTTCAGTGCATACCTTCTCTAGGCATTACCACCTTCCATTGTACTCAGGAAATCAGGGCTGGTTTTGCCACTGCTTTGTGTGGGGCATTTTGGCAGCTCTGCTTTGTTAGTTTAGCCATCCTCCCTTACCTCTGCTTTGGGATTCTACCCAAGTGTTAGGACCTGCAGCAATGTGAGATGAAAGAACACTAGGTACAGTTTTGGCACCTACCATAAATGTAGATGTTGAGAAGATCCACATTACTGCAGTGTACCCTCCTCCTTCCCTCATAGTTTAGCAGGAGGTGGTTGTGTGGGTTGGGTTATCCATCTGAGGTATATTGTATATTGTATATATTGTACATATTTTTGGTGTTAGGCTGGTTGGTTGTTTTGGATTTATTTGTCTATGGGTTTGACCCTTTCTTTTAGGGTCTTCTGACATCTGGGGCAAGAAAAGACTGAGGATATGGCGTCCGGCCTGCGCATTTGTACCCTGGCGTTCTGATGTCAGTCAAATGCGCCTGACCAACGTCCATTCTCTCTGATATTCGAGGCCACGACCGAGGGACAGCGGACTACAAGTGTTAGGACTGCAGCAATGTGGATGTGAGACATCTACATTTATAGGTAGGTACAAAACTGTACTTTGTGTACCTACCATAAATGTAGATATTAAGTCATTCACTATTTGCAGTCCAGGTTACCCACCGCATCCCCTTTTCTTTGCACAGGACTTATCTGTACTTCTCTATCCCTATACAACCTATGGTGTATTTGCTTGTAGATAAAGTATTTTGTTTGTGCATGCATACTTATTGGCATAATTTTCAGCCTACCAACTTGAAGGGCACCTGACATCTAAGGGCAAGAAAAACTGAGGAAAATGGCGTCTGCATCTTTTTTATACCTCTAGAAGCACTGGCGTCAGGGGAACAGAACAGCAACCGGCGCGGGACTTAGACTTTGGATTTCAGGCTATTTCTTGGGTATGCCAGCAGGATAACCAAGTGTAGCCGTACCAACAGTAAATACACTCGAACATCTACATTTATGGTAGCTACGAAAAACTGTACTTTCCAGTTGTTCTGAAGCCATTTTTCTCAGAGTTTACTGAAAATGTTTTTGATAGCCAAGTTGGGCAAACTTCCAGTTGTGTATTCCATGAAGTTAGACCAGAGGTCAATCAATTAGGTCAGACCAGCAAGAAGTTTCCAGTAGCTATCTTGGGATAAAAGTTAAGGCTCAGTTGGATAAAATGGTATA
>NW_025056416.1:0-7320 GCF_019279795.1 Protopterus annectens | reverse complement strand
TAAACTATTTAATTCATCTGATTGACAAGCATAAATAACTTATAACTCTATTCTGGAAGAAATTGTCATGTGATATATTTTAAAGCAGTAGTATAGACATACAAAATGCAGATGTGTTTTTTTTTTTACAATAATGCAAGTGTTTTGAGAATTTGCATAACTATGCAGTATGATTTATAAAACTTTATAAATGTAATATTTTATTCTATTGACAATAATGAGTATGAGTAAAATGTATATAAACAATTCAATGTGTTTTTTGTGTTGACTACATTTGCATTTATGTATACAAAATGAGTTTTTTTTTTAAATAATCAAGTGTTTCTGAGAATTTGCATAACTATGCAGTATGATTTATAAAATTTTATAATAATATTTTATTCTATTGACAATAATGAGAGTAAAATGCTCATATACAAGCAATTCAAGTTTTTTTTGGAAGCTGTTAACTGCATTTACATGACAGAAAATAGATGCATCTTAATATATGTAATGTCTGAACCATATTAGCCAAAGTTTTATTTAAATGAATGTTAGAACTTATTTTTACATATTCTCTCTCTTTCTTCTCTCTCTCCTCATGTCTTTTATTTCTCTCTCTCTTGGTTCCTAATATCAAGTTATTTGAATGCTATTTGAATACAAGTGTATTATATTACATAGATGTATATAGTAGTATGAATAGTTTTTAAAAAAAGTTTATTTTAGTTTATATGATGCTGTTTTATCAAATGTGTAGTCTTGTCTTGCTAGATAATTGAATTGAAACTGTTAATTTAAGTTAAATATAACAGTATTAAATTGATAAGGTGGTAGCTGAGGTACTGCTGCTTAGGGTAGGGGTTAACTTGAGTGGTAAATACTACTCTAAGTTGGAGTTTTAACTCCAGGCTGGATGCAAGGTTTAATCCCCCTTACATTATTTTCCTTGTTCATTTGTTATATGTATATAGTTTGACATCCACAATATATTTGCATATTTGTCACTACAAACAAAAGATTGAATCCTATACAAAATCCCATAAGAGATTCAATAAATACAGCTATATTTAAAAGGTACACCTAAAAGGAGATGTAGCATTACTTATGTTGTTATTTGTTATTTTGATCATAAGATTCTTAAGTTTTAAAATGCCAAATGGCTTATCTTTAAAAGGAATTTCTTTAAACATTAATGGATTGAATAATCCATGTAGAACAAAACCTAATAAGATACATTAATTGCATGACCAACCCGTGCTACAAAACACATCTCTTGAGAAAAGATATTGATAAACTAACCACAGAAACAAATATACAGTATTGGATTTAGTTCAGAGCACACTCAGAAAAAAGAGGAGTAAGCTATTTTATGGAATAAAAGTATGCCTATTCCTAAAACCATTAAGTCTTATCAGGATGACAAAGGAATGTTTGTATGAATACAATACAAGTATGGGAAGACTTACACTTTATTTAATGTATATTTGGATACCTGGTGGTATTAATACAGTGAAACATCATCTTGGGTTAGATTATCATTCTCTATAGGATATATTTATTTGCTTTGGTGACTTTAATTGTACTACATAGAAAGTGATACTACCACTATAGGAAAAGAAAATTACATCTAATGCAGGCATTTAAATGATTTTGCTAATTCTTATTATTTGAATGATATTAATAATCAGATAATTCAAAATCATTATCATACACCTTTTTTTTCTAACAGATACAAAACTTATTCAAAATAGATGGTCTTTATTTCTAACCAGATGGTAACAGATTTAATTTAATTTAAATCATTTCATGTCCTATATCTGATCATAATTCAATTGTTTTGAATTCATGATAAAAATACTCATAATGTTCAGATCAAAAGGATACCAGCATACTTAACTCAACTAAAGGATATAAAGAATATATACTGAAATTTACAACATTTTCTAGACATAAATAATACTCCTGAAGTCTCCATTGTCTATGTTTGGGATGCCTTAAAATCATATCTATATGGACAAATTATAGGTGAACAATGTAAAATCTTGGGATAAGGAATTGTTAGATAAACCAAAGTAAATTAGATATAAACACTTAATATAAAAGAAAATAATATGGATAAGAAAGTCATTGAAAGAATAAAACAAGCACAAATAAGCGGCAGAAATTTTTAGCCCATAAAAGTTAAAATAACTCTAGAGAAATACAAGTTTTTGTCTTACTCAATATTTAATACTTTATAGACTTAAAAGGTAAAACAAAAAGGTTGAATAAGCAAAACCATATCAAAGAAATCTTTTCTCTAAGGAAAAAGAAAAATGTTCTAGTCTACCAGAAATATTAGATGAATTTAGAAATCACTTTCACAATATTAACAATAATAACATTAACATGGAACCTAAAGATAAAATAAAAGGAGTTTATAATACAAACATGAATAAAAAGCTTAATAAACAACAGATTAAACTATTGGACAAAGTATTTCATATACAGAGGTTATTACACAAATAAATAAGCTTAAACCAAACAAAGCTTACCGTGTGATGGTATTATACTTGCAGAGATATATAAAATCAGCTTTCTAAAAGTACATATTCATTAATACATAAGGTTTTATTTTGGCCCAAACTGAGTTAATAACCCCCCATCTTGGCAATATACATTTATTTCACCAAGATTTTAAAACCTAATAAAGATCCAACTAGATGTATGCTTCATATGACCCATCTCATCGTGCACTTAATGTTGATTATAAAATGTTTATGAGATATTTTTTGCTGATAGATTGAAGACAATCATTCCCTGACATTATAGATATATAGATCAGACAGGCTTCATTGTAAATAGAAATACTTTTGATAATATAACAACTTTAACATTAATTGATTTTGCAAATAGGAAAAAGAAAGATTTAACACTTATTAGTCTTGATATAAGTTCAGCATTTGATTCAGTAAGTTGGGACTATCTGTTTACCTTACTGGAAGTGCACAAACTTCTCAGATGCATTTGTAAATCTAATTGAGCATGTATATAAAGGAATGTTGGCTTATATTAAGGTAGGAACATATGTTTCACAAAAAATACCCATTCTTAAAGGTACAAAACAAGGATGTCTACTTTCTCCACTATTGTTACTTTAGTAATGGAGCCTTGGAGAAACAATTTGATCAGAAACAGTACTGACATAGAGAGGGTTTTGAAATAGATGAAAATACAACATCCAAAATTCAACTTTTTTGCAGATGATGTTCTATTCCCATCAGGATCTAATTCTTCTATGCAGTCTCTATTTGATAAAATGATGAATTTTAAAAAGTATTTCTGGTTTAATATTCAATGAAGAAAAACTAAAATACTACCTATATATATACACCTGTGAAAAAATATTCTCATTAGTAATTTTTATTAAATATGTACCCAATTCAGGTCAGATAACTTATTTAGGTATAATACTATCTAAAGACCATTTAAATCTATTATATATAATAATTATAATACCTGTTTTCATAATATACAAAATCTTTTTAATACCTGGAATAATATGTTTTTACTATGGAGGAGACTTACAATTATTAAAATGATAATATTCCCCAAGATTTTATACTTAATACAATCAATAATACTTCCACCTACAAAAATAATTATCAAAACTGGAATAAACTAATGTTAAAATTTCCTGTGGGCACCCCTTCATAGACCTAGGATTGCATTAAAAGGAAACATACTAATAGCTTCTGGTCTCAAGGGGGTATTTCTTTTTCCAGACTTTGAATTTATATACTATTTCTTCTATTGTAAAAGTTATTACTTTATTAATAGATCAGTCCTTAATATTAGCTTCCATAAAATGGAAAGCCATTATTGGGAGCTAATTAGGTATGCACTTCATGAAAATCTCCTTAACACATAAAAATATGATTGTAAATAACTCCATGTTATGGTTACTAAAGGAATTTTTGTACTTCACCTATTACACCTAAACATTATGGTTTGTTACCCATTAAATATTATTATTAGCTTCTCGTAACTTTATATTCATGCACCCTAAGTATAGGGAATGGAATTTTATTATATTCCATTGTAAATGTATACTCAGGGTATGCTTTTTCTTATCTACTTCTGAAGGAACTCATTTTAGTATTAAGATAATGATCTAAAGTACTGGTATCAGTTGATATCTGATAATAAAGTTAAAATCTAGATTTCTTAAAACAAAGAATTTGATCTAAGAGAAACTTGCTGGTTAGAGGTTCAGACCTTGCTGAGACAACATCCTCATTGTCGTAGAATAGATCTAATGTCTATAACAGTTAAAGAATCCTATTCCAACACTGATTGATTACTTGATATTAAATTTACAACATAAACTTTCTGATAAAGGTAGAAGCTTTTCATTACATACATAAAATTATCAGACAAGGAAACTTTTTACAGTGTAGATACATATTGGAATTATTTCACTTCTATTAATGGGGACCCACCAAATCAACAAGATAAACAATATATATTGGAATCTGCCTATGGAACTATGTCTTCCATTGTCTGGAGACTTTATACATGGAAATTTTTACATAGATCTTTTTATACACTTTTGATGATGAGTAAAATAAAATAATAAAGATAATCTATGTAAGAGATGTAATGTAGAAATTAAGTGTGACTAAGGGCTCATATATGTTTTACTGACTGTATAAAATTGAAAGAATACTAGGAAGTCAGTTAATGAATTTTTGCAGGCTCTTTTTACAGATAATTTCATTTTTCTAAATCTCTTATATTATTCCAACACACCTGTACCTCAAAGTGTTAAAAGGTTAAGCTTCCCTTGTTATGGTCTATTTTAGCAGTGGCTAGGAAAATAATAACCAGAGATTGGATTTCAGATACACCTCCTTCACATTCAATGAATTTAAAAATGTTATGAATATAGATTATTGCCATATGGGAAAATAGAAGCATACAATTAGGTCCAAAACAACTAGAAAAACTTATCTTATTATATTGTATGGGATGAATTTACAAAAGATTTGTTAAAAAAATCCTAATTTCAATAGAGATGGTATTTTAGTTTAATTAATTGAATCTGATTGTAGGGGATGTCTTTGTAAAATACTTTGGATTGTTTTTGTTGAGATGTTATAATCATATCTATTTTTTAATTACTTGTATAAAATTGTTATGATATTTCTCTTGTATGTTAAAACAATAAACCTGTTTTAAAAAAAAAAAAAACTAACAAACCAACCTTCCAAAATACAGAACTATTTATTTCTCTTCTCAAAGTTAATAAACATAAGGAGCTTTGTATAGTTGCCCTCTAC
Organism: Protopterus annectens; assembly: GCF_019279795.1. Classification (NCBI taxonomy): domain Eukaryota; kingdom Metazoa; phylum Chordata; order Ceratodontiformes; family Protopteridae; genus Protopterus; species Protopterus annectens. The sequence continues at coordinate 2,017 of NW_025056416.1, read as the reverse complement.
ATACCACTAGGTAATAATATTAGCTTATTAGGAAAAATATTTGCTGGAAAACTACAAATGTTACTAATGAAACCATTATCTTAGGTGAGATTAACATTGACTGGTTATCTGTGACATCTAACACCCCAACTACTAGTCTTAATTTGTATGTGTTCTAACAGCTGATCTCTTCCCCTACTTAACTCAAAAAAGAGAATCATAAAATTTCCATCCCTGACTAGATACTTGTACTCTGACCCCAGCAAGTATGCTGTCTTAGAATACTACCTGATTCCCTTAGTGACCATCTACCATATATTCACCAATGGAAGAGTAATCATGCACCAGCTAAGAAAAAACATCAATTACAGGAACTACCTGAAAATCTTTCTAACTTTCATCCTGATATACTCAATAATCTACTAAAATTTGTCAGTTGGTGTCCTCAGACTCTATCCTAGATGAAGCTGCCAACAAATTCCAACATTATGTTTATGAATGCTTTAAATACCCTTGCCACTACTACAAATAAAAAGATACAAAGTACTTAAACTCCCTGGTTCTCTCATTCTACATGAATTTTCATGCAAAAAAGTGACAAAGCATAGCAACAATGGCATAAAGATAAAACCCACAAACCTTACATTTATACAAGGGGTTGCTCAACCTCAAAATTCATTTAGACAAAAAAAATATTCTGACCCACAAGATAATCATAAAAAATCCAAAGAAATTCTGAAGATCAAGTAAGAAAAATGTTAATTCTGGCTCACCTTCCTTACCAAATCTCTATCTGGACTTCTCCACCTCAGAAACAAATGCCAAGTTTAACACATTCTTCATCAACATCATAGTCTCTCTTACCTCCAGCTCTCCCCAATCATTTAATTTACCTCCAAAGAGCTCAACCTGTCCCACATCATATGTAAGCAGTTGCTAAGAAAGTTAAACCCTGTTGTGCTTTTGTTGATGTTCTCACTGCAAAGTACTTTATGCTTTCTGCAGGCTCTATAGCATACCCAGTCTCAATTCTCATTAACAGATCTATTGAAGACTCCCATGTCCCTGCCCTGTGGAAAACCGTCTTCATCATTACCCTCCATAAAGGAGGTAAATCCTCTGAAATCTCTAACTTTAGGCCAATTGCTGTCTTGCCCAACTTCTAAGATGTGGAAAAGTGTATTCATAAGCAACTCTTCTTTCAGTACCTCTTGCACAATGATATCCTAACTAACCTAACATGGTTTCTGAACAGACCAAAAAGTTTATCTCTTCTGTTTTCTTGATCTCAAAGCTAGCAAAGGTGTCACATGAGAGAGAAAGTTCACAGAGCTTGAATGTCATCTCTGGGCCTTTCAAACCAACTTTTTCTATGGTTCTCTAACTACCTATCTGAAATATATTACAGTGAGCTCCCTCTTTCCGACCATCTTTAACCCGGCCATCCATTTCTGTCTTAGCCCTAGCCAAAGACAGCTAGGAAGAAAAACACTTCCACCTCCTCTGGGCTAAATAATGATATACTTTTGGGGTTTAGACTTCATATTCATTAGAAAAATACATAATAACACAAATACTGTAATTCCTGGCTGATTTATGACCTAAAATGCTATTTTTGTATGCTGTTTCTGATTAATGGCCATTCATTTATTCAACTAAAAGGTCCAGTCCCAGCTGAGACAGGATAAGAGGAAACTGTAATCTGTCAAACTGATCTCTTCTTTCTTTCCTTTTCTCCATTAAAACAGGTGTTCCTTGGGCTCTGTTTGGCCCTTTAACATTTTCATCTTTAACCTGTATCCTCTCAGCAGACTTGCTTATTCAGTATGCAGATAACTCAACACACTTGTCTGACCCACCTACAATCCATGACACAAGATGCTTTCAACTCAGTTTAACTGTGGCTGCATCAAAATCTTTACTTAATCCCAAAGATTAAACTACTACTATTTTTCCAAAGTCCCATGACAATGCTAAAAGTAACTTCAGCTCATATTCTTGAAGCCAAAAAATCGACTTTAAAAAAAAAATTTCCCTC
>NW_025056415.1:0-6149 GCF_019279795.1 Protopterus annectens | reverse complement strand
TACTTTTTTTCCCAGGCCCTATGGAAGAATATTCCTGAGTACCACTGACCAAAGGAAGCTCTCCCCCTGGAGACCATGTCTAATTTGTAATGCTTGATAAAGGTATGAGGCTAGACCATGTTGCTGCCACACAAATGTCATCCATAAATGTTCTTGTATGGAAAGCAACAGACGTTGCAAATGATTTTGTGGAATGTGCTTTGACTTCAGATGGTAATGAGGTTTAGTTGCTTCGATAAATGAAACAAATGCAGTCTCTCAACCATTTAGATAAGGTAACTTTGGAAACAGGTCTCTTCAATCTTGGTCCTGAGAATGACATGAATAACTGGTCAGATTTTCATAATGACTTAGTTCTGTCAAGATAAAATGGCTATTGTCTATACACGTCAAGCAAATGTAGTGCATATTCTCCTTTATTAGAACAATTTGGAAAGAAAACTGGTAAGTTTATGGTTTAATTAATGTCAAATCTGAAATGACTTTGGGTAAAAAGGAAGGGTTGGTCTGGAGTGATACTCTGTCTTTATGGAACACCATGTAAGGGCATTTTATGCACAAAGCTTGCAACTCAGAAATTCGTCTTACTGAGGTACTGGCGATCAAGCACAAAATCTTCCAGGATAAGAATTTCAGATCGTAATTGGCAGCAGATTCAAATGGAGGACTAGTTAAGGATTGTAGAATTAGAAGTTATGTACTCACCATAACGTTCCATCTGAGTAGGTGACTTCATTCGGATGCAACCTGTGGGTATCGGATCCGATCTCGGATCCGAGCCGGCAATTCAAAAGCTTGGGCCCCAGCCCCTAGCTCCCCCCTTACCCAAAACCCCTTTGGGCCCTGACTGACCTCAGATTGAGTTTGCCTCAAAATACTGACCACAGTATACTAAAACAGCATAAATACCCCTATAAAGGTCAGGGGGTGGAATATCCGAAAAGTCACCTACTCAGATGGAACGTTATTTGGGACATAACTTCTAAATCTGAAAAGGGAGACTTCGCTGCAACCTGTGGACAGAGTCCCAGCTACCTGAATCTTCGTCATGGAAGGATGTTGAGCACTGAGCCAAAGGATGCTCTTCCCAGAAACAACATCCACCTTGTAATGAGAAATAAAAGTATGAGGGAGGCCCCAAATAGCTGCCCAAAGATATCATCCAAAAAAACGGGACTTAAAGGGGGTAGAAACTGCCCTAGTAGAATGAGCAACCCCCTGAGGAGCAGGTCTGCCTGAAGTGTCATAAGACTGCAGAATGCAATCAGAAATCCATTTAGATAGAGTGACTATAGACACTGCTTTACCCAGAGCAAATTTAGCAAAGGAGACGAACAGCTGATCTGAGTTCCTGTGGCCAGCTGCCCTGTTAATATAAGGACGTAACTGTCTATGGACATCCAATGAATGCAATTTGTATTGCCCTTTGTTTGAATACTTGGGAAAAAGACAGGCAAATTGATTGACTGGTTAATATTGATTCAGAAGAGCCCCGGAAGAAAAGATGGATTGGTCCTGAGGCACACCCTATCAGGGAAGAAAGAAAGATAAGGCGGTTTGACAAAAGAGCCTGAAGCTCAGACCCCCTTCTGGCTGAAGTGATAGCTACCAGAAAGGCAGTCTTCCAGGAAAGGAATTTTAAATCAGCAGAAGCTGCAGGTTTCAAGGGGAGGAGCAGAAACCCTGGGACTAAAAAAAGCCCCAAAGGTACAACCTCCTTGACTGGAGGCCTTAAAAAAAAAAACTCCTTTGAGAAAGGTTTTGCTTTTCCCATAAGGGGAGCTGTGTCCGGGCCAATGTGATAATGGGAGATGCCAATTGTACCTTAATCGGGGAAGAACGGGCCCCTTGATGAAAGAGGTCTGTTAGAAAATCTAGCCCCCAGAGATAGGTGCTAAAAAAGGATCCACAGTTCTCTGTCCTGCCCATATAGAGAACCTCTTCCATTTACTCCGATAAACCTGTCTGGTGGAAGGTTTATGAGCAGCCACCAAAATGGTTTTGCCCGGGTGAAGAGATACCGAGTCCTAATTAAGGTTGGAATTGGAGCAGCCAAGCTGTCAACTTCAGGGTCCGCAAAATTGGGAACTGGCATTCCCAAAGGGTGAGAGATGAGACCCAAAATTGGATCCAGAATCCATGGTGGATTGATTTTGTGAGACCAAAAAGGGGGAACCAAGGTTGTCGAGGCCAGAATGGGGCAATGAGAATCATTCTGCTCCCCAAACTTTTGGGCTTTCTGCAGAAACCTCTGCATCAGAGGAAGTGGAGGGTAGGCATAAAGGAGCCCAGGCCAAGCATGCACCAGAGCATCCTCGAATTTCCTGGTGGGGAAGCAGGGGAAGAAATTGGCTTTTGGGTTTTGAGGAGAAGAAAAAAGATCGCAACAGGGTTGCCCCAAACGCCAAAAATTTTTTCGCTACTTGAAGATTGAGGGACCACTGTGTGGAGAAAGGATGGTGCGACTGAGCTTGTCCCAAGGATGTTGGACTTTCCCGGGAAAGTGGCTATCAGAAAGCGGGTGGAAATTGCCCATTCCCAGACTCTCATGGCCCTCAACAAAGGGGGGAAGACCTGGTTCCTCCCCGCTTGTTGATATACCAGACTACGGACATGTTGTCTGTCTGAATCGCAATAGTCCCTGAGGAAGAACGTGGTGAAGTGCTTGCAACGCCAGGAGCACCCCTCATTTCCAGGACATTTATATGCAATGACGCCTCTGTGGGATTCCACGGGCCCTTTGGGCAATCTTTCCCCCAGAATGCCCCCACCCGAGGCAAAAACGCCCGTGGTCACTGTGGCTGGGAAATGCAGGGAAAAGGGGCTTCCCAGGGGCCCCCGGGGAAAGAAGCCCCCCAGAAGGGAGTCCCCGCACGCCTGCTGACCGCAATCGGGATTTAAAAAAAAGAGGAGACCACTGAACTTGAAGGGTCCATTGAAGAACCCAGGGAAAAGGGGATGAAAGAAGCGGATAGCTGCCGCCATAGAACCTAGGGCCCTCAGGACCAAGCTGCAGTTGGAGAAGGTTGAAAGGGTTTGTCACATAACACCCCAGGCTGACGAAAATGGTCTGGGGTGAGGAAGGCTCGCATTGAACTGGTGTCTAGTCTTCCTCCTATGAAATCTATAATTTGAGTTGGATTCAGAAAAGATTTCTGCCAGTTGATCGTGATGCCCAGCCTTGGTGCTAGTTGAAGAAGTAATCCCTGGCTGAGCACAGAAGATGCCTTGATGATGCCAGGAGCCAGTCGCCCAGGTACGGAAAGACCTGTAATCCCTGGAGCCTCAGGTGGCGCACCAACACCTTGGTAAACACCCTGGGGCTGAGGTGAGACCAAAGGGAGGACCCTGAACTGATAATGACTGGCTCCCAGCCGAAGCAAGAAACCTCCTGGATGCCTGTCCATCCGAATGTGGTAGTAGCATCCTTGAGGTCTATGGAACACATCCAGTCGTTCCCCCTCAAAAGGGGAGTATAGATTGAAGGGTGACCACCCGGGAACTTTGCTTGGTTACTGACAGGTTCAACAGGAAAGGTCTAAAATTGGTCTTAAGTCCCCGCTTCTTTGGCACCAAAAGAACCTGGAGTAAAACCCTAATCCGCTTGATCTGGGGACCCCTGGATGGCTTTTTTCTAGCAGCTGCTCGATTGGAGCTGCCGCATCCCTTGGTGGGGTGGAACATCTGGGAGGCTGATTTGGGAATCTTGATTAGGGTATTGAATATCCTCTGGATATAAGTCAAGCACCCAACTGTCTGTTGTTATGGACTCCCAAGAAGTCAGGTGCATCGAAACCACCCCCGACTGCCTCCAGAGATGGACAGCCGGGCAACCCTTCAGGGCTGCTGCGTGGGTCTCTCAGAGAAGGGTTCTCTGGACCCAAAATTGCCAGGAGCCCCTGCCTCTGGCACGACGACCTCCCGTCCTCCTCTGCCACGGAAGGACTGGTTATCCGGAGCAGGTTGGGACTGCTGCGACTTCGAACCACATCTTCTTCTGTCCCTTTTGGTTCTTAGAGAAGGACCTCTGGGGAGCTGAGAAGGACTACGGCAGACAGCGTCTTCCGTCTTTTCGCCTGGACTAATGTCTCAGACAGTCTTGCCAAACAAGGCAGAACCATCGAAAGGGGCATTCGGGTCGCCTTGAAGGGCTCAGCAAAATCACAATGGCGGAGCCAGGCCTGTCGCCTCATGACAAGGCCTGCTCGCTGGCTCTAGCTCCCTCAGTAGCATGAGACAGCAGCCGATAGATGTATTGGATACAGATCTGAGAGTGGCCATTCGGTGGAGTAAACCTGTTTATCCTCACTCGAGATGGACTCGGGAGATGCAGCGTATTCTTTAATCAGATCCCCGCATCCTAATGACATGTGCCATGTAGTTCAGCGCTCAAGGAGAAGGTCGCTGAACTAAAACTCGCTTCCCAATGCGATCCATCGAACGGACTCCTTGCCCGAGGATGGACGGAGGGGCTCTCCTGGGCCAATTCCCTTCGTGGCTGCAGCCATCATCATGGCATCTACTGGGGACCCTTACTCCAGTGGGTGCGGTCTGATGGAGGAGAAAGAATGCGGGCCGCTTAGGATAGGCTCAATGGTGTCCGGATCCTTCCACGCCCCGATAGATATAAGATCTACCAGGGGTGAGCAGGAGGGACACCCAAGAGGTAGAAGGGCCCTCGAATGCCTCCAAGAACACAGACTGTCAAGAAGCCTTGGGGCAGACCACCCCTGATCCTTAACATCTCCATGATGTCTCCAAATGAGACGTCCTCAGGGGTGACCTAGGGGGGCCTTCCTTCATCCAAGTCCGTGTCTTCAGTGACGGACTCAGGGAGTCCATGTGCCTCCTCTTGCACTTGCGCCGAGGTACTTCATCGGGGCTGTCCGAGGAGTACTCTTCAGCAGATGGATGTTCCAAGGGAACCACTTGGGACATCGAGGGGGCTGTCCCTGGGCCCGGGCTGGTGGGGCCTGGCCCAACTGCAATGGAGTGCGGATGGAGCCGTCAGGGACCGGGGTCCGGATGTCCTCGACCTGCCCTTTCCATAACGCTGAAAGCCGAGGGGAGCCAGCTTCTAAGCCCCGAGCTGACCCCACTCGGATCCGACGGATCGGAGTCGGAGAAACCGCCGGATCCGGGGACCAGTGTGCTCCGACCTGGACGGAGCAAGACACACCAGCTCCTCGGATCCGAGGCTCGCCCTCGGCTCCAAGAGGTCGGGTCCGGCACCAAGCACTCAGGGATGGGGCGGATCCGAGGTGCGCGACCTATCGGATCCGACCCACCGGGTCCAAATCTGCACGGCGCCGTAGCTCCAACCCGTGGTATGGGTCGGAGAAGGAGCTAGGGGGGTCAAGCCCTCCCGGTTGGGGGCTAGGAGCACTCCCATTTGCATTTAGGACTGGATGAATTTTCTCATCATCCGGGCCATATAAGCTTGGCCATTGAAAAGGTCGATCTAGAGGAGGCCACCAGCGGGCCTAGAGAGCCGCCTCGGTGACCTCCTGGGAAAGGCTAGCCTCCTCCTCGGGTCCAGGAGAGAACCGAGGGAGTGGAGCCGAGGAGGAGGAAGCTAGAAGGCACAGGGAAGCCGCTTAGATGGAGGAGCCGAACTGGAAGCTGCCTCCTCTTGTGGTGCTTCTCCTGTGCCTCTCCTTCTGTCTCCCTAGAAGAATCCTTCCTCCGGCAACTTTAAGGGAGGTTGAGTCCCAGCCGGAGGGAGAACTCACAGCAACAGGTTGCTGACTGGGGGCAGAGGCTGAAGCAGTATCTGGGGTAAAAGACCCGCCAGCACCAACGACCTCCGTTCCTAGCGGGGTTTAACCCTGCACAAATGGTACAACCAGAAGACAGGTGTTCAACCCCAAGATCGAGTGTGGCCATCTGCTGGGGACAGCTTATGGCCACCTCAAAAAACAGCCTTAGGGCTTCAGACATTACACCTAAGGCCTAAACACACACACACAAACAAACTACAAAACCCGAGAAAATTAACTAAAGAGGGAGGAAAGCCTTCACACACAACTCTAACTATATTAATAACAAAATAGAGATTTTGAAAAATTTTTCTGTCAGAAAACTACACTTATCTCAAACCACGAGGAGCTCTAGAATTCGCTGTTTCTTTAAAAACGCAAACGAAATCT
>NW_025056414.1:0-8830 GCF_019279795.1 Protopterus annectens | reverse complement strand
CCCCACCCAACTACCCCTCCTTTATTTTCTTCTGGAAAGATCGTAGAGTATTCTAGGAACCTCTGTTCCTTGTTTGAGCTCCAGCTTCCCTTTTCATGTTCTCCCACTTCCCTGTTGTACGTTAGTGGAGAATTATGGGTAAAGGTAGTGGCTTGAGTTTTAGGATCCTACTCTCTGGAAGAAAGGACCGAGTGGGATCAGAGTCTTGGATCCTGACCCCATCAGTTAAGGAAGAATGAAAATAGGACAACACAGATGGAAAGTTATGGTGAGTGCATCATTTTTTATTTTGTGTTTTATTAAGTTGGTAGGTTATGAGGGTGTGTTCGTTTTTTTGGTTTAAGATTTTCATTAAAACAAAAAATCTTATAAGATGCAACATAGGTTCAAATGGATATAACAAATAATTCTATAAAAGATCAGTCTGCCAAACAGTGTATGCATGTAAAAGCTTAAACTCAACATTAACAAAAAAAAGAAAACAAAAAAAAAAAGTAGCAGGTGGGAATGATGACTTCTTATCATAATGGCAGTTCTTTCCTTATTATCTTTGAATGTGAACAGCCTCACAGGTGTATACAGAAGGAGTAGTGAGCTGTATTAAAAATACAGAGTGCAAATAGCTATGATACAGGAAATGCATTTGGAAAGAACTGATCATGTGAATTTGATAAAGGATTTCAGGCTAGTTATTCAGTGGAATATCAGGAGCAAAGGAAAAGGGGAGTACTTGTATTAATTCTGGAGGAGCTCCAGTAGTGATAGAAGAGGGAAAAAAGTTAATGGTAGATTTGTAGTAGTAAAGGGCTGCTGGCAAGGGAAGAGGATTCTGATGGCAGGTATTTATATTCCATCTAAAACTTCTACAATTGAGCCAGAGAAAATTCTAGGAGAAAATGGTCAGCTTTTTGCAGGGACTATCACTTGTAGGTGGGGAATAGAATTTGGTTCGCAACAATGAGGATGTATCTGGAAGCGTAAAAGGGAAAATATAACAAGAGATTTTTGAAGAAATTTATGAAAATATTTGGTACAGATGTGAATTCAGTAGTAGGAGCTCAGAGAGAATGTACATATTCCCCAAGGTACAAAAACTGGATTAGCGTAGACAGAAATTATATTTCCAGGAACATGTGCATTTAATTGACATTTTGATATGCATCCAGTAAATGTTTCAGATCACGCATCAATAATTAAAATGAAAGTGCAGGGTGATGAATTAAAAATGAGAGACTGGTGCTTCCTCACCTATCTGTTAAATAGAGGAATTTAAGGAATAGGTAGTGGATATTATTCAGATGCTATCAGGGAAGATAGACATTTTTTCATAAAATATTGCAAGGGAGTAGGATAAAATTTAAGTGGAGTTTAAAAATAGGATTGAAATAAAAAAAAATATGTGGTTAAAAAGTAGCAAGAATTATTTAGAGGGACTGACAAAGGTTAAACTGTTGCAGAATAGGGGGAACCTCAAAGAACAAGAAAAAGGTACAAATGCAGAGTACTAAAGGGGACCACCTAGGGTAATATGCACAAGTTTAGAAAGACTGCTGTTTTTATTTATTTTTTTATGATAACTCTGGAGCGCAAAAGCTTTTACAGCAGCATCTGAGGCAACAGAAAGCAGGAAAGGTTGTTGCCAAGCTTAGGGAGCCCATAACAAGGAAAAATTGAAGATGATGTAGAAATGTTATAATTATTTTAGAAATTTTATGAAAATCTGTATAAAGTAGAGAAGTGCGGAATTCAAGAAAATGTACAAATGAAATGTTTATGGAAAAAATTAAAAATGCTAAGGTTAGAGGTATTTGAGGCTAAATTACTAACAGAATAGGAGCAGATGAGATAAAAATTATGATGTGTAACTAATCTACAGCAAAGTCTTCAGGAATAGATGGTAATCCTGGGAAATTTGGGAGCTAGGAGGAATGAAAGTGAAAAATATAGAAGGTTTTGTTTAATAGTATTTTAAAAGAAGTTTCACCAACATCCTGGAATAAAGCTGTGGTGGCTATATTAGCTAAAGAGATGGTGAAATCCCATTAGATCCAACTTCATATAGGCTCATTTCGATTGTAAACCATGGTTTTGAAGTATTTGTGTCTATAATGGTTAAAGGAATGGTATGGATCAGTGTGTTTTGTGGAGGGGAGACAAACATTTGACAACATTAATGGAACAGTGATAATCCAGATGGAAGCAGAATGTAAGAAAATATGACTGTTGGTGGTGGGTCTTGATGCAGAGAAAGCATTCAGCAGAGTAAGCTGGGATTTTATGAGCAGGGCAATGGAGGCATTTGTATTCCCTGACAAAATAGTTATTTAGAAGGACATGTGAGGGATCGGAGGAGTAAATGAAAGTGTTTGTGTGGTTCCACTCCGATACATTATGTCGAACAGAGGAACCAGACAGGGGTGTCCTCTTTCCCCTTTGTTACTTAGGAGCTTTGGCAAAGAAAATAAGGGACTCAGAAATGCAAGGATATAATTGGTATAGTAATCGAGAAAAGTTAGCTTTATTTGCAGATGATATTTTGTACCTAATGAAACCATAAAAGGATATTTTGGTGTTTTAGAACATTCTGAGAGAGTTTCAAGTCTTTTCGGAATACAAAATTGATGAAGGTAAAACAAAGGCAGTAGCTGTAAGCTATGTACCCACACACAAATTGGTTCAGCAATGCCCATATTTAAGGGGACATGATAAAATTAAATACTTAGGAGTATGGATTAAAAAGGTTTCTATTGTGGCAGCTAAGGATATGTGGGAAGAGAGTAAATAAAAGATAATACAAAAACTGAGAAATTAGAAGCTCTGTTTTATGGATCTAGATAACAAGATATAAGCAGTAAAAATGTTTTTAGTCCCTTTAGTTTTACACACAGGGCAGATATATTTTTATCAACCTGAGAAGTTATGGATAGCAATTAATAAAGGGTTGAAGGATTTTATCTGGAGAGCATGAGAGTCAAGTGGAATAAGTTGATACTTCCAATAGAACAAGGAAGTTTGGGATTACCTGATTTGAAGGGGTATTTCAGAACTGTACAGTTAAGGCTCCTATACTTGCATTGCACAAGCTGAAAGCTATAGTTCAAAGTGGAAAGGGATGATGATGAAATGGGGGAAGTTCAGGAAATAAGGTGATAATGGGATTTTTGGATGCATATCCTTAAGGTGAATTGCAATAATCATACAGAATATTATATTCATAAAGTAGCCAAATGTATTCTAAGAACTAAGCCAACAAAGTAATGGAAAAAGGAGATTCTGTCAGTAAGAATGATTGCTATTAGGAGTACAGAGAATAGGCAAAGGGGGGCTGGAATTCACTGGAGTGAACTGGCAAATGATCCAAGGTATTGGGAGCAAATAAATTGAGGTCAAGGTGATAGTGGATGAGGCCAAAAAGAAGTTTGACTGCATTTTTGAGACTGCCTTCCCTACCAGGATTTGATATGAGTATAGGCAAAAAGAAATGGAGAGGGAAGATTGAAGTGAAAGACCATTTCTGGAAGAGTTTTTAGTATAATCCAGAACAGAAACTGCTGTTAAAAAGGAGATAATTAGTAGGGCATATAACATATTGCATGGTAACTGTATGTATTAGTCAGATGAGGTTAGAAAAGATTTGGAAGATAAAATGAAAAATCAATTTACAAGGAAATAATCCGAGAGGATACATGTATATATACCTCCCAAGTATGCAACAAAGTCCAAAATGTTTTGGATAGGTATTTTATACCCCAATAATATTTCATATATTTTATCCTCTGGTAGATAGCAAATGTTGGCATGTTGACTAATTGATTGGAAATAGAGACTAACTGGGAGCGTTTTTTTTTTTTTTTTTTTTTATGGGAGTGTAATGCGTTGGCAGATTTAAACAAATTCCCTACAGAGTACGGGCAGAAATATTGGGGGAGCAAATGACTGTAGTCAAGAGAAATTATTCTTTTTTGAGCTGGCACAGGATTGCAATTGCCTCAACAAGGTAAGGCCTTTTTAAGTTTAATGCTTTTGACTGCTAAAAAAAAGCAACTAATAGAAAATAAATCAAAATCTAAGCCTACTGCATTTGAATTATTGAATAATGTAAAAAAGATAGTAGAACTGAATGAGGGACCTTTAGAAAAGGGAAGGGAGCATATTGCAAAGAAATAAATGTAATTTGCAGGATCAATACATGCAGAATAAGGTTCCAGGAGAGGAGTTAGGTTTAAGGGAGGCTGGAAGTGAGGGGTGTTTGACAGAAAGACTGCTGTTATGAAGGAAGAAAATCTATGTATTGTATAATGTATGTACATGGAAAAATGTTAATATGGGTTTATCTTTTACATTAATGTGTTTGTGATAGTGTCTTAGGTGATAATTTAAGGTGTTTAAAAATACAATTTCTGCTGAACTGAAAGTTTGAAAAATAAATTTGTTAGTTTCTGTAGCAGATGCTATTTGGCCCAAAAAAAAAAAAAAAAAATATATATATATATATATAGATATATATATATATTTTTTTTTTTTTTGAAATCTTGTTTGCAGAAAAAAAATATATATATATCTATATGTATGTATATTTTCTTCGTCGTCAAAATATATATAACCTCACTTGTTTAGAAGTAACTCAAAATTCCTGTGCAGCACACACACACTGCTATGTAGGAGACGGCATGTTGCATCCTTTTAAGTAACATAATCAGTTTTAAGTTCACTACATGTTTGGTAGGAGGGGAAATGACAGCAGCCACAATGTTTTGGAGAGTTAGCCAAAAGCAAACGGAATGTTACCAAATGATTTCCATGGCACAAAAGCACAAAAACTTTGAACATTTGCACGCCACTATAAGTGAGCACCAGTTAGACTCTAATTCTGTGTTTATTACATTTATTATTATTTTTATTTTACTCCCTTCCTGCTGATCATTAAACATCCCCCTCTATAAGACATCACACTGTCTGGATGGGTGGTATCATCCACACAGCCATGTGGATGCTTTATGCTGTTGCTGGCATCCTGACAATAACATTTTCATTATAGCCTTTACCCTGTCCCCAGTAGTGAGATGAGCATTTGAATCATTGTGAGGGCTAGCTGTCTTCACAAGCTTTGGCTGGCACATTCACATCTTTCCCATATTTGACCCATGCATCTTGATGAGCCTCTGCTGTCCAACCAAGGCCCTGTCATTGGAGCGACTGTGAACCATGTAAAACCCTCTGGGTGGGAACACGGACACTCCTCATCTTTGCTGCCAAGCACCTGAGCCACTTGTTGCACTGGGGGCTGCTGGGCTATACTCATGGCTTTTAACCCTTTATGCCACTTGCACAGGCAACTCCATATGTTCATTTCATCACTGCTGCAGTAGCCTTTGGTGTATGTTGGAAGACTCTGGTTGTTATGAGGTTAGATGTAAGCTTTATTTTAACCATTACTCTAAACATTTGTGAGAAAACTTTTTTAAATTGTGTTCAGCAGCTGGAATAAGTGTATATTGTGCTTGGCATGGTGTTTTGGAAGTGAAAACACTATCATCTGATGATGTTAATCTTTATTCATTCATGACGGATGGGTTTCGGTTCCGTTCTCAGAACCGACTCGGCCGATATAATAAACTCGCTCCAGCCAAAAACTCTCACGCTAAAGTTACCCATAGTGCCCCTCTCCTCATTTCCTCAGATCTTGTTTGCCGTGTAGAGTTTCAAAACATGTCAGGCCAGCTTTCAAGCCAAGTGTTTAGTTTTTTCTCTTAATCGTGGCATTTTGCCCTTATAATCTTCTACAACCTCTTATTTCTTAATCGTCTATACGTAGTAAGTGAATATTTCCTTCCTTTTTACCTGTTGGTATTTCTTCGTACCATCGTTGGTACAGGCCCCTTCCTTTCCCTTATTGCTTGGTAGTTTAAATACCATCGTTGGTTTTCTCTTCCCCTTCCCTTTACTCTTTGGGTGTACTTTATACTTACCTTGTTGAAAATGTAAAAAAAAAAAATCCTTCCCTTCTATGTGCGTTTGTGTGGATACCTAGTCATGAAAGAACATTCTACCTGTTTAATTACTGTTGGATTACTGCTTAATTGTCAACTGGATTTTTCACACTGGCTGACAAGAAGGGCACTACTAGGTTTAAACAGTGTGATAAATGTGGCAGGAAGATGCCAAACTCTGATGGGCATCTCTTCTGTGTCTATTGCCTAAGAGTACCACATTTGAAGGTTCAACCTCCGTGCGAGCTCTGTAAGGGCTTTAGTGCCGCACCTTAGCTGAGTACAAAAATAAATTAATATTAAAGGTTCCCTTGAAAACACCCTTTCTTGGAGGCTTTATCTGAGGGGAGGTCTCAACCCTCCTAAAAGAGCCAAAGAAGAGGAGCCATTCAGTACTAGCGTCTCCTCAGCCCCATGAATCAAAAACCACTAATGCCCAGGTTCATACGGAACCAAAACTTGCCAAAATGACTGACACCTACCTCGACGGAGTCCAAAACTCCATCCATAGCGCCGTCCTTGATTACGGAACTGACAACCACTACTATTACCACAGTACTGACCCCCTTCTACAATACCACAACCTCTCTTAGCACAACAATAGTCTCCCCCTTAAAACTGGTCACTCCCCATCATCACAACCTTCTGGTCTTCCAACCACGGTGCCAGAGGTTGAGACGCTGGCCAGGACCCGCTATTCTCAGTCAATTGATTCCTTTGTTGGACAACAGCCAAGTCCATTCCTTGACCTGCCTGAATCTCCATGGGGGATGTCAACCCATTCCACCAAGAGCCTTTCGGAACTCAATGTAGTGAGACTTGTGGATCAGCTCCTAGTGGCCAGAGGCATCCCAACTCCATCAGAGCCAAGGATTTTTCTCCACAGATTCCAATTTGTGTTCTTCCTTCAACCTCCCCACAGGTCTTGGCGCCCTCGATGCCTATCCCAGTGCCAGCTTCATAGATTTCATTGGTAGATCTTACTATGGTTTCGAAACCTACCCTGTGGACCACAGCTTAGTCAGAGCTGATCTACCCTTAAGACTGTGACCCCCTAGTATAGCACAGGTTTTTTTCTATGGTGCCATTTATGGTTACAGTTGCTTTGACAGCTCCAAGTTCTGTCGCGGCTCCTTTCCTGCAGGTGGGCTCGTCAGAACGGGGTGTGACCCCGGTTCCGAGGTTGTCTTTATCAGTTCCAGGCTCCCATCCCTCTTCAGGCGGGCCTGCCTTCAAGGTTATGGAGAGGGTATTCAGCAGGCTCGCAGTTGGCCCCTTCGGCGCCGGACTGTCACATTATACATGACCTCTGGTTCACAGCTAACACAGTCCACTACACTGGGGCATCTGACATGGGAGCAGCAAGAAACCCTACCATAGGCATCCTCTGTCAGGAGTTCTCATCAGATGTTACCCCCGAAGAGCCACCCCGCACCATGCAAGAGGAAGCATATTGATTCTTCTGAGGAATCCCTCACAAAAGATGCAAATTACGATGAGTTGAAAGATTCTCCACAGTCACCCCCTGAAGATTTCTCCTTTGGAGACGTACTGGAGATCCTGAAACAGAGAGGTGACCAAGTCCACCAACCCTTTCTTGGAGGAATTTGTATTCTTGTAGGCTTTCCGTGCTCTATCCTCTACTTCCTGGGTGACCCCACCTGCAGATGAGTTGGTTAAGCTCATCATGCATCTCACCTGGAAGGCCCCTGACACTGTTGATCCAACCTCCTGGAGACCGGACAAAAATTCTCCCCTCCAGAAGATCAGCCCCATTGGTCCAAAGGCTTGGCAGTAGATGGTATGGTGGTGGCGGCGGCTACAAGTAAAGAACTTGCAGAGGATAGTTCTGTTGTCCATCCTCCAAACAAAGAGTCTCAGATGATGGACAGACTAGGAACGCTGGTTTATGCTTCAATGACCTTTGCCATATGGTCGTTTGGCACATTTTACCTGCCTCCAGAGAGACCTAATCATGGAACTCTCAGGAACCTTAGCAGGAGCAGTGTCTGAGGTACGTGACAAAGTTGCTTCTCAACTTGCTACCCTTGAATTCATATATAACTCCATGCAGTTGATTGCACATACAACCGAAGGGGCAGCCATAGCAGCGGGTGCAGGCTTTGTCATGAGGTGTCATGCCTGGATGTGCTTTTGTGACTTTGCGGACCCTTTCAAGTCTTCTTTCATCAGTGCTCTTGATGCTTAAGCTCTCTTTTGTCCAAAAGTTAAAGACATGCTAGCCAGATGTGAGAATAATGGCAAGACCCTGTCTGCTGTAGACATGCGTTTTTCCACTCCCAAACAGTCCTAATCTAGGAATCGAAGGAGTGAAAAGATGTGGTTCAGGAAATCTCAAGGGCCTTTTGGTGACATGTGGTGACCCCCCCCCCCCCGGGCAGAGGGGGGAACTCATCAGGAAGACCCCCCCCCAAAGCCAGAGGAGGTCTGCTTAACCAGGGGTCCAGATATTCCTTTTCTGGGCAGCCCTACCAGCAATCCTGAAGAGCGGCCTGATTTGCTTATCTCTGGAAGTAGTCGGGGGGGGGGGGACAATTCTCTCTGCACCACTTAGCTTGGCATTCCATACCAACAGATTCTTGGGTGCAGAAGATAATTGCCAGAGGTTCACATTCCCTTCAATCTTTACCTGAGGCCGCAAAGGTGAATTCTGGACGTTCCACCTAGTCAGAGGGATGCATGCAGCACAAGAAATTCAAAGCTGCTCCAAAAAGTCATCAGACAGTCCACCAGACTAGAAAGAATTCCGGATTTTACTCAAGGTTCTTTGGAGTGCCAAAAAGACAGGGGTACAGGAGAGCTAAAAAAAGGACCTTTTA
>NW_025056413.1:0-7253 GCF_019279795.1 Protopterus annectens | reverse complement strand
TGGGGAGGGGTATATCACATACATGGCACAGGGATGTGTCCCACCTGTGGGATACCAGTAATGGGAGGGTGGCTGTCCATTCCATATGTCATTTCTATGGGTATATGGACATGTCGCATGTCCATCATCATGGTGTGGACAATGTCCTTCTGCAAGGTAGGCAGCATGCTGCATGGTGTGGGTGTGTATGGTGCATGCTGGCATCGCACATCTATGCATACACATTACCCCTAACAGGTGCTATGTGCTGTGATATTGTTCAACACAGTGCTGTATGTACCCGCACGGTGATATCCCGTGCACATGGATGGTACCCCGGCCTGACATGGGTACCACATATGTCTACATCCAGTGCCTGCTGTCACCACCATGTCGGGGGGTGCACCGCACAGCACCATCCCTCCCACAGTGACCATGGTGTTGAGCACAGCCTAGGTATTCATTTATGAGGATGGGGATGTTCACATAGCGGGGGCACTGCTGGTATCATCCATCAGACCATACACGTATGACGCACACCTCACACACATAGCCCATTCAGTATATTGTTCACAACACTGACACAGCTATACTGCTAGGCCAGGGCCATTCCCAGCCGCATACACAGATGCATAACACGCCTGTCTGTGGCATGGGCTACAATGACGGTGGGCTTCAACACATACCGTGTTCGACTGTGGCTGGCGCTGATGTTCTGTGCACATGTCAACACAGTAACCCTGTTCTACTGTAGCCAGCGGTGATGTGCTGTGCACTTGTCAATGCTGCACACTGTGTTGGTGTCTGTCTGTCAACAGGCCAGTGGTGGAACACGCAAGGGTATTTGTAATCAAATATGCATGCCACCTGTACAGCTGTACTGCTAACATCTCAGGTGCTAATGTGTCATGGACATGCACACCTTACCCGAAAGGTGATAGTGGATTGCCACCCATACCCATCACCTCTTGTGGGTTGCTATTATCCAACACCCTATTTGTATTGTACGTTCAGGCTATGCACCTGTGCAGGACATGTGGGCATGTAATGCGCTACTGCGTACCTTTGCACCCATTGCACAACATGTCACACAGGTACACTGGCAGCCATACACTTCACAGCTTGATGAAGGTACGACAGGTGTTGTACACACGTAACACATATCCTGTGGGACATGGTCGTATGTACAGGCATGTCCGACAGTCACGCATCCAGTGCTACCCCTATATGACGGATATGCGCATATGTGGCAATACAGCAACTGTCACATGTACTGCAATGCCCCCTACCAACATGGAGCGGTACTGCCTGTGGGGATGTGCTTCAGCATCCATGCTGTGCCCATAGCTGTCAGTTGTACATCATTACGTGCAACGTATCTCATTTGGTGTTCTAATGGGTGCATGTTCATCACGGCTCCACATTGGTTGGGTCTGTCACACAGTCATTGTTGTACACGGTTTACATGCCAGCCATGGCTTACTATATGTGAATCAATGTAATTCATTGGGATACCATAATTATACATTAGAGCAGCGTATTCCAGCCATCATATAGCCTTCCTAGATGACACTGTTAGCCAGCCAGTAGTAGGTGTTCCGCCATCTGCACATTAGTCACACAGTACGAGGGCTACTGTTACCCATTCTGGGGACAGGGTGCTGACAGCTGTGGATGGGTGTGATGCTGTCGACAACCATGACTGCACCTGACGGTCACGGCTGGATGGGTAACATTCACAACACACACCTACCTTCACGTAGTACCACATCATCTACAACAATGGACATTCCTGCCAGAACAATGTATGCAGTATGTCTGTATGACCACTGTAGGCACCACTGGTGGCCCCCAGCATGGCAGCCGACAGCACCAGTGTATATCCCGCAGACCCATGGGTTACACCATTCACAACGCACCAGTCACGGATGACCCTGTTGTGGATCACATTGCAGTTCCACACATCATGTTACACAAGGCATCATGCACTGAGATGTGGACGGGTGAACAGCTCTGCAACTCAACATACGCACACATGACACATCACCTGGTACAATATATCTCTCATACAACATGTTATTGTGACTGCCCTGTGATGGCAATACACAGACTACGTACTGGGACATGCAATGGCTCACCGTGTTATAGCCCTCTGGTGTGTGTCTAGCCAAGTGTACAGTAGGCAGTGGTCTGACACAGGGACACTGTACATTGACCTACTGTGTCACTGCAACTGTTGCCTATGCTCCTACTGTTATTGTACAGGCATGTGGTATCTGACCGCTATGACAGTCCTGGTCGACCACAATGCTGTGGCACTCATGACCTGCAGCCATCGGCCTGGGGTGTGGAGCACACATGTACATCTTCACATGCTATACTGCCTCTGTGGCAGTTTCACATAACTGTCTCCTGCAGGGCTGTAACAGGCAGGCACGGCATGGGGTCATGTGGGACAATGCTTGCATCTTCCACTGTGCTGCACACAAGCGAGGCACACACACTATTGCACCACTCACATATCTCTGCGGTGACTGGGACCTGCCTCCATGCTCTGCGCAGCACGCCTGCGAGTACGGATTGTACACGGATCGTAACTCCCAGGCACATACCTGGACTGGAACACCCACAGGTGAGGGGTTCACACATCACACAGTGTTTTGCACACATCGTGTATAGTTGGCTAACACAATGCATCATAGCTGCTCCATGTGCAGATACCGTTTGTGACCGCTATACACATTGTAACAACCATCAGAATCGACATTGTACACCACAGGTTACATACCCGCTGTGTTGTTATACTGTACATTGGGCCTCAGACAGCTCATACTGCCATGTGCTGACAGCAACCCACACTTCCCTGGAATAGACACCCATGTACCTACACATGCTTGAGTCATGCACCCCCCAGCTGGATGACACATTACACAACACATACCATACCTACACTACCCTTAGCATGCACAATACCTCCATGTGACTGGTGTGACCCCTGGGGTTTTTTTAAAACACATATGCTACACGGCCCTGCTAGCCACACCCGGGAAACACACCCATCGCAGCATACACGGAACATGTGTACTACAACCAGTACTACTGACCCTGCTGACAGCAGTTGTTAACGGCATGACACCCCAGCAGATGGACAGTGCACATACATATGCAAATACCACAGTGCCTTCCGTAGCATGTACACAATTGCAGAAACCATGCTATTCCACACAGAGACATGGCGGTACTGACCTGTTCACAGACGCCACTGTGGTGGTCATGTTCCATGAAATATGATGTACAACCACATGTGCAGGCTGTTGCACAGTGGTGTACATTCACATGGGGGGGGCATCACTTGTCAGCCATGGTGGGTCCTCGAGGTCCATCATCACATACCCAAGGCTAGCTCCCTAAACATGACTCCCGGGTGTGGGGCCTCAGGCATTGTGGTGGTATGTCTGTATTGTTTGGCTACATCCACATCTGATGTCAAAAAATAGTCACCCAGGCATTGCAGACCGAGCTAATTTTGGGCCCAACCCCGGCGGGCGATTTACTGACAATACACCCTCTCACTCACTACAGGGTCGCAACCCAACATGGACATCGGTGTCCCTGTGGACACATACACGGTACTGACATGCACACGATATGTCCTGGGACGCCCCGATGTCACCTTCCGATGTCCCTGGCTGTAATGTCCCACCAACCTGTTCGGTATATGTCTCCGCACCAGGCCACTATATTCACTGCTAGCCTGTTGTCGGACATTGTGTACCCTGACCCGCACAGCGGGATTTCTCGACAAACCCCCGGGTGGCACTGCATTGCACGTGGGACTGTAGTCATACACCCATGACTGGACCATTCTGAAAGGCAATGGGGCACATCCTCACAACGTGATTCCCACACACATTGATGGCCTCCAGGCCTTTCCTAGCACCCGTTGGGGTTTTGTATGCCACAGCAGGCACATACACATGCTGGCCACCTGTCATACCTTTCATGGGCGGTTGGGGTGGTAGGAGGCCGAACATCAGACGTTGTCCTCACATTGCCCTTCAGCACCATTCCACGCTTTTGGTAATTTGGGAACTTACACATCCACCTGCACATCATACCCTGTGTCTCAGGATGTTATACTATGTGGCTCATGGACAGGACACACAGTGGTGCGAGCATACCATAGTACATACTACATTGGTACATATGGCATTACACAGTCCTGAGTCATGCGGCCCCTCATGTTCACTATATGCTTACATACAGAACATGCTGTCACAGAGTACTGCCCATGCCTAGATATCCCACGCCTACATACCAAGGCCCTTATTGCTCCACCAGCTCATACCGATACCAACCATATGGGTGTCAGTGTGGGGGTACATCATATGAGTATCATGGCATCAGGATGCATGACACATGGTGCATGCACATCACCTTTGCATGACAACATTCACCCACTGACTATCACATGGATACTGGTCCCCATACATATCCCCATTGTACATGGTTGCTGTACAAAACATATGCCCACACAGTCCTGGGGATACCGTATTCCACTGTGGCATGGATACCCTTCTGCAAGGCCACACCTATCTGTACTGTGTGTGATGCTGGTACATAGGTAGCCATTGTACCTGTCAAATACACACATCTACACACAGTCAAAGGGGACAATACCACATTTATGGTGTACCTTCAACAACAGCTACAGCTTTACATGGCACAACATTGTCATGCCAGATGTTTACCAGGCTCAGACGGTTTACATATGCGGGTGACATACGGACAACACATCTGTACACATCTGCATACCACATACTCAGGGGTGTCTTCTGCTCTGACACGGCCCATGTCCTCCACATTACTGATGCATATACTCCTCATACATGACATTTCGGTGGGGAGGGGTGAACGGACTGCTCCTGGATATGTGCACACACCACACTGCATGGGCTGGGCTTCTGTGTTACTTCCACAAACACAACACACACCATGCTGTGGAACATAGGTCCTGTGCACATCCCGCAGGGACACACAGTAGCACTGTTCATGTGATACCTCCCTTGCTGTTTGAGTGACACGTAGTCCTGGTACCACCACAGCAGCGGTACTGTGTAGACGTGCAGTTGACACCCGCCTCTGCTGTTCACAGGACACTACCATGGGGAGGTGACACTACTGTGTACACTGCACATGTGTTTACACATGGACCTGCCAGACTGCATTGTTGCCCACTGTGCACCTGTGCAGCTGCTACAGGTCCTTTGGGCATGGTTACTTGGTGTCCCTTCCATTTCGCTAGCTATCATGCTACTACTCTGTCCCATACCTACAGGCCATATGTATCCTGTTATTGTACATACCAATAGGCGATACCTGTGTTATGCATGATATGCCTGTGATACTGTGTATGATATCTGTCATATCTACCTAGACAGCTTTACATTACACATATTTCACATAGTATCCCCTAATGCAGGGCATACTTGCACGCCGGCCGCACCTTACGATGACATCAACGGTATATGCCCATACACAGGGTCTGTGACAGTATACATACATGTCCTATCCCCTGCTATGGCACTTCCTTGTTGGACATCCACTGCCAGCAACGGCGCGTGGGTATGGCATTGTTCTCTAATCCCCCCTGTGGCACCCTTGTGGTGTCTCCGCTGTGTACATGATGTCACACTGCTGTACACACGGTGTCCACAAGCGTTGGTATGCTCAGCAGGATATCACTACATAACTACCTTTCACCACTTTCTGCATTACGGACAAGTGTAATTAATTACAACCACCATTCACATACAGTACAGCCATACACATCATTACACAACCGCAATATCGTGTGTTCTACATACCTTGTCGGTGTTTCTTCCGTTTCGCTTTCCCCTTTTCCCCTTCGGTTGTACACTGCTGGTTCGGTATGAGCATACGGTTTGAATATCCTGAGAGTCATCCTTATATCCCCATACCTGCAACATGTGAATTCATCCCACCAATTGCTGTTCCTCAGTGAGTAATTACGCATATCACCTGTGCATCTACTCCATTCGAAATTACGATACTGGGGTATAATTGATTCCTCACCTGGGCTTTATTTGCCCTACCTTCGTGGAGATGGTCTGTATTGTGTTATGTTATGTGTAACTGCAACCGCTATGGCAAGGTATATTTCAAGTAATGTTACCCGTGGATTGTGTGTGTAGGGTGTAGTATTTGGTTCGACATGTGGGTGTCCCTGTCCTGACGAGAATGATAATGGAGTATTGCATTCAAAACTGTAACATGGCTGTTGTATTCCTTTATACAACCCATGCAAGTATGCATCCGCCTTTAATTGTGTCTCCCACCCAAGATGTTGTAGTTATGCAGATGTCATTGACTCACTGTATGTTTGTGCTGCTATTACGGTTTGTATTCCTTTAATATCTACGGTGGGGATATCGGTGGTTGTAAAGTGACGGATACGGGTTGTGGGCCTTGCATCTCTACATAACAGTATAGTTGTCTGTGTGCTCCATCCCTACCTGGAGAGTTAACAGTTAATAGTCTTTTGTTATGGGAGTGTAGCTTGGGCTGTTGTTAATTGGTTCCAATATCCCTGCAGGTGGCCTTGCTGCATGTATACCCCGTAACTTCTGTGGTATATCAGCGCTATGTGTACGGAGTAATTACGCATATCACCTGTGCATCTACTCCATTCGGTAATTACGCCGATACTGGGGTATAATTGATTCTCCCCTGTGATATTCCCCTACCTTCGTGGGGATGGTCTGTATTGTCTTATGTTATGTGTGACTGCATCTGCTATGCATGGGAACAAGTATGGTCTGCATTCATGTCACCCATGGATTGTGTGTGACAGGTGTAGTATTTGTTTCAACAAGTGGGTGTACCTGTCCTGCCGACGTATAATAACGGAGTATTGCATTCAAAACTGTAACATGGCTATTGTTTGCATTTCTACAACGCATGCAATTATGCAGCCGCCTTTAATTGTGTCCCCCACGCGATATGTTGTGGTTATGCAGATGTCATTGACCGACTGTATGTTTGTGCTGCTGTTAGGCTTTGTATTCCTTTATTATGTACAGCGGGGATGTCGGTGGTTGTACTCACGGATACGGTTTGTGGGCCTTGCATCTCTACATAACCAGTATAGTTGTCTGTGTGCTTCCCCCACTTGGAGAGTTGACAGTTAATTGTCTTTGTTATGGGATTGTGGTTGGGCTGTTGTCATGTGGTGTCGGTATCGCCTGGGTGAG
>NW_025056412.1:0-6867 GCF_019279795.1 Protopterus annectens | reverse complement strand
GGGAAAAGGTTCCAACAATTTTTGGGGGCCAACAAAAAAAAAATGGGCAACCTGGCAGGGTTTACCCCCCGGGAGGTAGTCAAATTCTACTTTATGTAGATGACATCTTGCTAGCAGCCCCACCCAGCAACAGTGCGGGGAGGATACTGTAGCATTATTGAAATTTTTAGCAACACAAGGACACAAAGTAAACAAAAGTAAGTTACAAATTTTATAGAAAACAAGTTAGATACTTGGGATATGTAATATCCAATGAAGGTAGAATACTAGATGAGGAAAGAAAAACAGCAATTTTTGCAAGCACCAAACCAGCAACCAAGAAGGAAATGATGTCTTTCTTAGGAAACTAATTTTGTCGGAGCTGGATACCAAATTATGCTTTGGAATCTGCTCCACTGACTGACTTGATATATAAGACACCAATGGCAGCACAAGATATCTTACAATGGACACCAAGCAGAAAGGGCTTTCTGCAGTTGAACAGTTGATAGCTTCTTCATTAGTTTTAGGACTTCAAATTATCACAAACTTTTTTTCAGACCATAGATTGTAAGCAAGGATATATGATGTCAGTATTGACGCAACAACATGGGGATAAGCAATGCCCCAAAGCCTATTATTCATCACAGTTAGACCCAGTGGCGTGATCTTTGCCTCACTGTGTACAAGCAGTAGTTGCAGCTGCAATGGCAGTACAGGCTTCAGCCTCAGTGGTGTTATTCCACCCTCTCACATTGAGAGTGCCTCATGCAGTTGCAATAATTTTACTGCAAGAGAAAGTGGCATACCTTTCTCCTGCTAGACATCTTTCATGTATGACTATACTGCTGAGCCAACCTCATATGACAATTGAACGATGTGACATTAAATCCATCAACATTACTCCCAACTCCTGGATGGCACACCAACAGCTGCCTGCAGGAAATTGAACAGTTAGCTTTACCTAGACAAGATCCACAGATATGCCCTTGGATAATGCGAGGTGACATATTACGTGGAGGCTCATGCAGAAGGGGTCCTACAGGAAGAATCTGGTAGGGTATGCAGTAGTTACAGACACTGAAATTTTGAAGCTCAATCCTTACCACACAACTTATCTGCACAAGCAGCAGAATTGATAGCTTTAAGGGGCATGTACTTTAGCAAAAACAAGTGTGAACATATATACTGATAGTCAGTATGTTTTTTCTACAGTACATGTATTTGCACAACAATGGAAAAATAGAGGAATGATAACATCTAGTGGAAACCATTAATCATGCAATTTTTTTTGGGATTAAAGAATCTATTCAGTTACCTCCCTAGCTATTTGTAAATTTTAGCTCATACAAAACAACAGGATAAGATTTAAAAAGGCAATCCCGAGCTGATGCAGCTGCAAAGCAAGCAGCCTCAGACTCAGAAACTTTACTTTTAAATGAGGAATTACAACCCTCTGAGATTTGAGATTTAGACATGTTAAAAACAATGCAGCCCTTACTACAAAGCAAAAAACAAAAAAGGGTCAAACGAGGTGCAATTCTTGAGAATGGACTGTACATTTCCAAAGAAAGAAAACCAATATTGCCGTCTAATTTATTTAGATATGCAGCTTTGTTGAGCCATGGGCAGTACCATGTCTCAACAGGGGGGATGGTACAGTTAGTAAAAATATTCCAAACATATGGATACACAAACTACACAAAAATTTTTTGCAGCTTGTCATACTTGTAACAAGCACATGCACAAAGCATTTAAAACCAAGCAAGGAATTTTCCTATACCACCATACCTTCCATACTATTTGTATGGATTTCATAGAATTGAATAAATGTGAAGGGAAAAAGTTTTTTTTAGTTATTGTAAAAGTTTTCAAATGGGTAGAAGCTTTTCCAACCAAAACCCAGATGCAGCAACAGTGGGAAAGCCCTGATAAAAGTAATCCCCAGATTTGGCATTCCGAAAGGATTTAAGTACAAGGCCAATTTTGAAAAGAAACCAAATTGGGATTTTTGGTACTCCCAAAGAAATTGTTCCAAAGTAGGGACTTGGGAAAGGTACAATGGGCCTAAAAAAAACTTAGGAAGCAAAAGGGACCCAAAAGAATTATATACTGTTGCCTTTAACCTTAGTAGAAAGCCAAAGTAAAAGGGGTTTTCCCGAAAGGTTTTGGGAGAGAATTTGGCCTCAGTGGAAAGCTCCAGCCCGGGCAAGACTGACAGTTCAAGCTGTTATTGAAAACTGTTAACAAAAAACTTTTTGATTTAACTTTTTTCGATAAAACAGACCAGACCGGTGGGAAATTTGGCCCCAGGGTCAATTTGGTGAAAATGACAAAAGGGGAATTGGGCATCCTTTGGGGGTGGTTTTTCAACCCACCAGTTAAAATGGCGGGGGACTCCTGGGTTCATTTGCCCAATTGTAAACGGTAAAGAACTTTCAACTTGATAAAAACTTTGTGACTGATACAAAACCCAGACCAGATGGCCAAAAAAAAAGGGAATAGAAATTTAGATCAACCCCAGAGATTTGCATAATCATTTTGTTGAGTGTACTTTTATTGTTTAATTGTGACAATTTTCCTCTTGTTGTGGTTTATCCTACACACAACCACACAAGTGAAAGGGGGAAGGTGATGAAACTCTATAGACTGGCATCCAAATTTTAACACATACCTAGCCATGAAACGTGTATATGCAGAACTATGAACATTTCAAATTGCTGGGTTTGTACAGCTATACCAACAGCATATGGAGGACTGATAATGTCCTGCCCCTTTTGGGGATAAATGAGACTTGGGAGAATTTACTTTTGATACAGGAACTGTGAGATCACAGGACAAAATGCTTTATTTTTACCCACAAAAAAAGGATTGTATGTTTTATAAAATGACCCCCTCCAGGTGGGCTGGAGCAATTGTAATATAACCATATCTTACGATGTTATATTAAGAAGGTAATGGCAATATTTTTTGCAATACTAATTATGATATTTGAACTCATTGAAAACAATTTGAATGACATTAAAAATCCGTTTTGTTTAAACAATTGTCAGTTATAGATCAGAAAATGTTTCATGCAGGGCTTATGCGTTTTAGTACTAAAGAAGAAAACTGTTATTTTATTTGGGGAAAAAAGGAAAAAAAATGGTAACCTGAGAATTGGTCCGGCAGTTGTTTTGGGTTAGTTTCGGCAATAAGACATACTGCAGAATTGCTTTAGGTAAGATAAAATGAGAGAAGCAGTGAAGGTCCAGTTGAAAAACATGAATCAGTTGGAAAGATCAGAGCTGGCTGGAATACAATTCAGTAAAGGACAAAGCAAATTGACTCATATGGACTTGGTGACAGTGTTATATCTTGGGCAGAATATTCCAGCCTATATGGAGCAGTCAAATCGATCTGAGACTGAGGAAGTTATCAAACTACTCAAAAGTAATGAAGTAATGCAACTTTCCACTAGAACTGGTGACTGATAGACTAGATACAGTAGAATTATTTGGCTACAAAATCAATGACTTCACCCTATTTGGCGAGGAGGTGAGTGCAGCGTATCAAAGAAGAATGCTGTGCTTATATTCCTGACAATCGTCCTTGAGATAATAACCACTAGGGTAATTCAGCAAGTATCAGTCATGACTAGATAGACTGACACTGGACTTCCAAACAGAATCTATTTGGGGGTTCATCCTAATATATAGATATTCTGATTGCCATTTGTGGGTATGTAATAAGACATGTATTTTATGTGGAATTCCATGAAAAGATTAATCAAAGATTTATTGATGTATCTATTTACAGAGCATACCAGATATTTGAGATTGAAAGATTGATCTCAGATGACATTTTCTGGAAGTATGGATTGAATGACTCACTAGCTACAGAAATCCCACAAGTGGAAGAAAGGCTAGGAGATGAAATGGCACTATGCATACTTCAAAATGAGATAAAAAGTGATAGGGAAAATGTTAGGAAATGTGTATTTGAATATGAAAGAATGCTGGACTGAAACTAGTGTGGTGTTTCTGTGGGGATTAATTCATGTGTAAATGTAAGTGGTTTTGGAGCTGGTCGGCAGGCAGTCTTTGACCCTGTGGAATGCTAGCAGCAAGTTTAGTATTTTATACTTTCTGAGGTTATCTGCTGGGTCAGGAAATTGATTTATTGATAATGAGAATCTTCTGCTCTCTGTTGGATGGTTGTGTATGTATTACTGAAGTTAATAGCTGTGTGAGAAGTGTAACAGAGGAACAAAGGCGTGTTAAAAGACTGAAGCACTGTGTATTGATTGATATGAAACCTTGGAAGGTAACTTTGAAGACATTATGTCTGATGGCTGGATATGAGGGCGTGTGTATCTAGGAAGGATTTTTTAAATGTACAGCATCAGCAGCTTTATGAATAGCAGACTGTGGCTAAAGAAATTGATGTAGGTGCCCTGTGACATATCCAAGTCATTAAGGTGGGCATGGCTTAAATGTTAAACCTATATAAAATTGTCTGTTCATAGTTAAATTCTGTGCTTGTGCATTTTTTACTCCTGGTGTACACTAGTAAGCACCAACCTCCTGTGTGTTGATCTTATTTTATAGTTTCAAATAAAATTTTAAGGTTGACCTCTTTAAATGTAACTTGGGTCTTATACCAAATATAAATTGCTAATGGGCCGGTTACCAATGGCAATGAGTTCAATTGGTATAGAGCTTCTAAGTTCATTAGCAGTTTCTGAAATTGGGTCAAAACTGGTAGTATACTCAGCCTATGAGATACTTGTTGTAGAAGCTCGACAACCTGATGGAAACATTTACCAACCCATTGGAATCCTTGGCAACATAGCCTCTGGTTAAAATGGAATCTAAAGACCCCGATTTTCCTTTGCTTCATTAAATCAAATTATTAATGGGGGAAATCCAGTGCATACGGTTCAATGAACATTGTTTTGAGATATGTTTATAAAAGTCTACATCCATGAGTCATTCTAGAGGCTCATAAGTTATTTATACACCTCTCTTTTGATTAAAGACTACTTAGAAAGTGTAAAAATTATTATAAAAGGGCTTTTATAGATAGTTGTCCAAAAACCCATTATGCATCAAATCCTTGCCAAGATCAATGTCTAAAAAATTTAAATTTTAGAATCATTAAATTGAAAAGTAAATTCAAAAAAGTTAGTAAAAATGACATTATCTGAACTAAGCTTTTGGGGATCTTTGGTTTTCCCTTTTAAAGGGTGAAAAAAATGCCATTATATCTGGTGTACCATGCAACTTTCTTGTAGAGTTTGAAAAAAAATAAGTTTTCTAAATGCCATAATTTTAGAAAATGCAAGTCATCCCCCCTGATTTTGAAGAAGAACCCCCTTAAACATGAAAAGTTGTTACTTTTTTCCAGGGGTGAAATAATCAAATCCACATCACTTCCTGGAAAGGTTTAGAAAGGAGAAATTTCAAGTCACTGCCAGTATCTTGAGGAATCACAGTGTTTGATTTTTATATCTACTGTTAAGAAACCTAAATGGATCAAAGGCAAACTATTAAGATTATTCAAAAATGCCAAGAATCATGGCAAATCTGAACCCCTGATTGCGCTGACTTCAACCTTGGTACCCACTTAACACAAGCATAGGTTATAGATTTACATCTGTCAATAATTCTCAAATGGGGATCTTCATATTTCTATGGAGTTTTAATGCCAAAATAACCAGTGTTAATGCTTGCATGCTCAAATAATGGTTGTCAATAGAAATGGAGGCATCAATAAAAGACCCAAAAAAGTTCTAATGCCTGGTATGCCTGATTAAATTCATTTAAAGACACTTTAGTATAATTATCTGTAGATAGCAGATAAACCTGTTATTTATTCAGATTCATTCAAAAAAAGAATTTTCTGGTTGCATCCAAATTGTGTTTAACAAGCAAAAAAACCTTTCAGCTGTGGAAATATTACTTTGAAAAAAATTTTACACAAAATTTTCCATTAAAGCTCTAAAAAGCATTTTAAATTTTTGGGAAAGTAGATTGTAATGGAGGGGTTAAAAAAACTAGAAACAGTTCCCAAATATAAATATTTATTACCAAACATAAAATTTTGATTCATCTTTTTAACAAAAACTTTCAAGTCACAAATTTTGGTAAAAATTTTAAATTGGGCACAAATTGAATTTTGCCAAAACTCCACCATTTTTTGGAACTTTTAAATTTAAAATGAAGTTATAGAAATTTAAAAAAACAAAACAGTCTATCATGTGATCCACAGAAAATACCTCCTTGGGGGGTTCTTCCTCTGCTTTACCCCAGTTGGAAAACCTGTACTGGGTTTTTTGTTTAAAATTTTTGAGGGGTTTTGTGGGGTTTAGATTGTTGACCCATTATAATGTTGTTGGTTGTTATTTCTTATTCTTTCACGCAAACCCGGACTAATTGGAATATTGTTTTAGTGTTTTTGGGCATCAAAAAGGATGTTAAATTTTCCTAGGCAGCTGAATAATCATTTGTAACATTATTGAAGTGAGCAGAAGATTCCCCCGTTTTTATCATATTCACACCCTGTTTAATTTTCAAATTTTTGTGTTTTTACTTAAAAGGGAAACAATACTAGAAAAAACCCTTTTTTAGTCATATATATGGACAAATTCAGGATCCATGTAATGTCATTCTTTTTTGTTTTTTTCAAATCAGACATTTGCTTGTCATAACTGATGATGAGTGTTTCTAAAAAATCAAGTCGTTCTTTTTGAATAACTGGGCTAATTGTAAATGAAACTCAGAGTTTTTTATAAGAAAGGATACCCCCTTGTTTTTCCCTTTTTTTTTAAAACCTAAACCAAAAGGCTTAAGTTTGAATTTTTTCCCCAAAAAAAATTCCCTTTGGGGGGAAATTGATTCCCCCGTT
>NW_025056411.1:0-7329 GCF_019279795.1 Protopterus annectens | reverse complement strand
GGCAGAAAATTAAACAGACTAAAACAAAACTGTTCAGCAACAGCCACCTGAAAGCTGACAACTGGCTAGTGGAGCAGCAGGACACAAAATGAACGGCAACACAGCAGCTGTGACAAACACAGGTAATGTAAAATAATACTATAAAAAGGTCTACATGCTGTAACCCTCATATATGTGTCATGGTCTGCTCCATATGTATATGAAGATGTGCAAGGGCAGGGGACATGCAGCAACTATCAGTGAAAGCTGTACATACATTTTGTATGTGAGAGAGCATCTATGTGCACACACATATCATTAGAGTTGACTGTAGGTTGTAGTGCAATGTACAAAGTAGGTTTCACAGTTATGTATGTTTAGCAGTATGTTGGTGTGTGTATACAGTATGGTGAACCAAACATATTGATATACCTGGTCTGTCATATGGATACGTATGTATGTCAAAATATGTATGTATGTATATGTATATATATATATATATATATATATATATATATATATATATATATATATATAATATATAATATGCATATATGTATATACATATACATATGAGATAGGAATACATAGACAGATGTAGATAGATAGAATAATACCAAACACTTCTATATGTAATACACACAGATATAGATACATGTAGATACATATACATAGACAGACTGATCTGACTATCTACAAGTAAGACTGTATATGATTACCTCAACACCCCCTGTCCCACCCCCTCTGTCCCTCTCACCCCTCTGGCCTTTACTCTCCATATCTATAGCAATATATGTACATCAATATATATATGTATATGTATACAGACATATATATATATATATATATATATATATATATATATATATATATATATATATACATATATATATACATATAGATATATCTATATACATATACATATATATATATATACATATAGATATATATATATATATATAGAGAAGAGAGAGAGAGAGAGATGTATATATATTACAAGGTATGAAATTTTTTGTATTGCACAGATGCATTTAACAGGTGCCTGGTGACAAAACATGGGTTGACACCAGTGTCCCAAAACTGGAGTACCACTTTTGTTTCAAATCACCTACCACCAGTAACCACCAGATATATAGTTGGCTGCCCACCACCATGTGTCGGGGTGGGAACAGGGTCATAAATGTGTGCAATAGTCCCCCAATGATACAGTGGTACACTATTCTCACTGGAATACTGCATAGTGTGTGTCAGCGCTTGAACATGGTGTGTCGGCCTATGGACATGTGGAGTCCCAGTGTGCCCCTCCACACCACACTGTGGATGCCATGGTATGTACCTCACACCCGAGCAGCTACAGATATGGAGAAGGACACAGTGACATGTACAAAGGCTGTGATAATGCACTCAAACACATTACCAATGCACAGTGACTGACAAGCACCACAGAGTACACACATACTACCCACATAGAGGTTACCACTCCTGGATTTACATCGTGGGGTCACACAGATCCAGCAACCATGGTAACACCTCACACCATCACAACCTAAATGACTGCTGTGTGTCGTCCATGCCGCAATAGAGAGCACATGTGGAGGTAAGGTTCCTACCACAATAAGACAGCACCTGTAGTAAACCACACTGTGTTGGAAGCAAGACTCCCATGAGTGCATGTCACACATACACCTCACTGTGAATGTTAGATGGTAATATTATGCCATATGGAGTCACCCTGTGTAACTACTGTGTGACAGCAGCAAGGTACCATCACACCACATGTGTCCTGGCGGTCAGGAGTGGCAGAACAGTATGCTGCTGCTGTAGTCAGGACAATAGCATATTGTATAAATGTGTATTGTAATGTATTGTATATTGTGTTGTATTGTATTGGTATGTTGAGGGTACTTCTTTGTGGAGTGTAGACCACTGCTGTCTTGTAGTGTATAGGTACATATCCTGTAGTCAGGCTAGTGTTACACTTGCACTTCTATATGTGTGTTTAGCTCCTGTCAGAGTTCATGTAGCATGCAACGAGGATACCATCAGGTCCAAATGCATGTTGTGTATTCTACTGCTTTCCTGAGGGGCGGCTCTCACCTGGACATCTGTGGCGACAGGAGGTTACAGTCAGCTGGGATAACTGTGTCTTATTTTACTTGGGGGAGAGGGAGGGTGACACCTGCACAACCTGTCTGCCACAATGTTGTGTTCTTCCAATATCTGTGGTTCCAGTGGTGTTGTTGATATTATTATTACTAACGCTATATGTTTATAGAGGAGGATTCTGACCAAGGTTGCCTAACACATATGCTGAGGGGGCCTTCTGGATTTATCTATAGTGTCCTCTTGATTTCCCTCTCAAAGTTGCCCATGGATGTTTGTATGAGGGAAAATAGATCCTACTAGTGCTGCTCAGATTGGCTATACCTTCCCTTTATGGAATTATGCTCTGTCTTGCAGTAGCTGCCATCTTTGTGTCTACAATCTGTCTATGGCTGGGGTCTGGGAACTGGGATGCTGTCCTTGTGGAGTGTGTGGTCATATGTGGGATTGCACCAGTCCATGCATTCTCGGAGATGTCCGTAAGCATTTGTGTAGGGGTCAGCATTGGCAGGTTGTAATGCTTCCACTGGCCCAGTGTTGAAAGGATCTCGCCTCACTGTTTACAAAAGTGTAAAGTTTGCATCTGCAATGTTATTCACTATAGTGGATTTTGTGCTGTTGGGTGAATAGGTGGGATATGCTTATGTCAAGGCAATTGGTTGTGGTCTGACTCACAGTAGTTGATGATGTAGGCCCTTACTGGTGCCTGAATAAAACCCCCACAGGTGAAGAGGTGCTCTGGACCTGATCAGTGCATTCTGAATGCTGGGATTACGGTAGTATGTTGTATGGGTGTACTGCCCAGGTACTGTTGCACAGTTGCTGGCTGAGCACTGATACCTGGCCATTTACATGTGTACCCTGCCAATAGACAGGCGGATGCTATATGTGTGAATATATTTGTATCATAACAGTCAGTGGCATGTAGTATGTTTGCATAAATTCTGCTGACATATATTGCTGATATCAGGTTATTTTTCTTTTCAGGAACATGGCTCTCTCTTCCAGCGAAAATCCAACCACTCCGCAGCTGGGGATGGGGAGATACACCACAGCCTGGTGCAGGATTGTCTGTCTCTTTTCCCACACCAGCCCGAATCAGCAGGAGGGCTGCACTGTGTAACAGACCTGGTCCATCGGTGACATGACGCATAATGTAGGACACTGCAGGCAGGTACAGCATCACTGCAGTGGTTTAATCAGAAATGTCCTCAGCGTGCGTCGGATATCCACGAGCAGCAAGTGCGCCTGCAGGTGGTGGGAGTGACTACATCACTCACCAGACTGGAGCTACTCACGCAGTTATAGTGGCTCCAGTCCGCCAGCACTGGCACAACAACAGCAGCAGACATACCGTATATTGATGGGCTGGAGCCACCGTACCAGCAACAAGACTATGGCGTGCAGGTAATATGCCATATGTATAGTTGACTGTTGTGTACACTGTAGTTAATGCATGTGAGGGTGTATTATGATTTTGTAGCTGTCATCATAGTATTTTAACCAAATGTGATATCCTCAATATCAGCAGCTGACCTGTGAAGGCGACTGTTTGTACTACTGACCTGTGTCATACTCAGTAACAATGGCACAGCGTTGTGCCCACTGACGTCAGTTTCACCTCACTTCTGCAAGGTCCCTCGGTGTAACAGCAATGCAGCCTATCCATACTAGTGAGTGTGTATTAACAATACCTTTAATAGTCTTGATAATGTAATAACCAAACTCACCAATGAGTGCTCTGTATGCATACAGAGTGTCTGTGTCTGTGTGTTGACGTATCACGCTACTGAGTAGTGTACAACTGTGTGCATGTGTATGTGTGCATGTGTGCATGTGTGCACCTGTGCATGTGTGTATGTGTGCGTGTGCGCATGTGTGCATGTGTGCATGTGTGCATGTGTGTGCACCTGTGCATGTGCATGTGCTATGTGCATGTGTGCATGTGCACGTGCATGTCTGCGCATGTATTGCATGTGTGCATGTGTGCACCTGTG
Organism: Protopterus annectens; assembly: GCF_019279795.1. Taxonomy (NCBI): domain Eukaryota; kingdom Metazoa; phylum Chordata; order Ceratodontiformes; family Protopteridae; genus Protopterus; species Protopterus annectens. The sequence continues at coordinate 3,250 of NW_025056411.1, read as the reverse complement.
CACTGTGCATGTGTGTACATGTGTGCATGTGTGCATGTGTGCATGTATTACCTGTGCATGTGTGCATGTGTGCATGTGTTGTGTCTGGACCTGTACATGTGTGGATATGTTTTGTCACTGGTAATATTAATGAACATTGTAAACTGTGTTTCCCTGTTTCCCTCCCACAGGTTCTGGTGCTGCTCTGGTGTCATGCGGCTTGGGAACCTGAATCAGATATATGGGTGCCACTGATAATGATGACATCATGTGTGGCACAGGAAGGTATGCCAGGGTCCATCATTGAATGCAGATTGACAACAGTACAGCTGTCAACAACCCCATCATCTTTCAGTTATCCTGCCAATACACCCCCTTTGTCTGTGTCCCTAGGTGATGGACATACAGTGGGCATTCATCGGGGCCCAATGTGGTATCTGTGGCACATGCCTCCCACACAGCAATAATGGGCATGGCCTGAGATGGTACCACACAGACCAGATGTCAGGGTTCTCGTGGGGAGCATCCGGTAGTACTGCCTAATAGGGCGTCCCACAGGGTCTTACAACCTCAGCTATGTTTCGGGCTGTCATGCAGGCACAGTCACGTATGGGCAGTACCAGACGCGGGAATACAGGGGAGCTGGCAACTGTCGCACAGCCATGACCTTGGCAGTATATGCGTGACATTACGGCTGCCATCCGTGAGCTACGATAACATAGACTTGAGCGTTGTGAGGGACATATTAGACTGGTTCCACAACTACACGTCCGGCGAAACCCAGGGTGACAGGCTGGTGGACGGTTGAGGCGTCGATGTGGGTGTATGCCAGCAACAGCAGCAGCTGGCAAAGTTGTCGCCAAATGACAACAGTAGACGCGGTCATGTCGCCCATAGTGCCAGCAGCAGCTGGGTCTGTGCTGTCATCAGACCGCCTCTGGAGACCATATGTGCACGCATTGGCTCTGGCCGAGGGCTCGACAGGGATCTGTCTGTCCAGTCAATCGCGAACACCTGCTTCTGATGACAGTACCCAGTCTGGGTTGGTGCCGGATACGGTTCGTAGCACCCCTGCAAGGGCACAGGTACCGTGTCCGTGGCCAGAGACACTGATCTGTGGCGACCTGGCAGGTACAGTCTGTGGCTGTCTGGAAACACAAATGGTTCAGTATATGGTAGCCATGAGGTGGAACTGTGTGCATCCATACACACATGCAAATTGACAACACCTTAGAGCTACCGCATGACATGCACACACACTGCATCAGCGTACTGTCCCTTACCTTGTAAAATTGCTGTCCTCACCAACACACACACATGCTCAATCGGTGGTATCAGTGGCTGACTCAGGCATATCAAGTTCACCACCCTGTGCATATGAGTGAAACTGTGCCACCTCTTGCAATCTGTGTAACATCAGTGCAGGTACAAGGTTAACATGTTGCTGATGCACAGGGTGAGTACATAGACGATGGTAGTAATAGTATCATGTTAAAAGTTAACAGTACTGTGTGCTGGAAATAATTGTGGGTATACGCTGGCATGCCTGATGCAGTAAGGTATGATTGTCATGTACTGTTGTCTACACCCATGGTAGTACATAGTGTATCATCTGCACATGTTGGCATACTACAATTGGTGGAGATGTCAATGAAAGGCTATACATAGGTAGCACAGGGATAAGGTAATGAAATAATGTCACATAATGATGTGGTTATATAAACTGCAAGTGGCATGTTGCCCTGCTACTGGACTCTGCAATGCGGATGTTTGATATGTTGATATGTGTGCAGTACTACGACTGGTACAGGACACACCTGGGAGCACCCTAGCACTGCAAGCTCACATCATACCATGCTAGACAGCCTCAACACACAAAATTCTTTGTCACAGGAGGGAGGAGTCCCCGCGCCACATGTCGGGATACTGTGGTGGCAGGCCAGGTAACCCATCGCCTACTAGTATTGAACCTACTGGTGGTGAAACTCAGTGTCTGTTGTTGACATGTATTACGGGGCTGTGAGCACATGGGTTTCCATCCAGTTATTGTGCATCCTGACAGTACATGGTCTTTACTGCTTATATAGCTGAGACTGGGCCCTAGCCATCTGACCTGTGCATTTTCCATTTACATGTGCATAGTGCCTGCATATTTGTAGTGTTACCTACCCTGGAAGTGGGTACAGCTTGTTTGTTGTACAATGGACTACATGCAGCCTGCTTACTGTAGCTTTTGTTTGCAGCTGCATGTTTGCTTGCAATTACCCTGGAATACTGATCCCACCTGCAATGCATGAGTTACGGAGCTTCTGTGGACTCCTAGTGACATCTGCATGGCACTACTATATGTATATGTCCATGTCTCCTTGACAGAATGTCACTGTTTGTCCTGTTCACATATGCGTTGCCTGTGACACATTGCATATGACTTACCTGGCATTTTGTCCATGTGAGCAGTCATATATGCCACTGCTAACTAATCACAGGCACTACACCCTCACATGTTATTCATCTTCTGTTGAGACCACCTGCTTTGCTAGGGACGAGCACTTGCACCTGTCACCCTGGGCTTTCGGATATTGTGCAAAGGCTCTTGCTACCCCATAGTGCCTTTGTAAGGCAAGGCTCAAATGACAAACACACCTTCATAGGTATCATCTGAGGGATAAGAAACTAAGAGTAATGCTACCCAGCGCCATGAAGAGTCACAAACCTCAAGATGCATCCACTTTTCCGAAACTCTCCTTAGCATGGCACAGAACATGCGATATCTGTGTGCAGTAACATTATGCCTGGTTCAGGGCTACTGAGAGTACCCCAGCACTACCAGGTTATACCTTATACCATGCTTTTTCAGCCTTCAAAACTTAGAGCGAACCACAAAAGGAGGGGAGTATTGATATTCATCAAAGATACCCATTTTACCTCCAGGTTGGTGGCAAAGCACCAAGCACATCAGAGACTATCCATGCCTTGCAACTAACAATGTTCAGGTGAAACTGCCTTCAGGTTATAGCCTGCTACAGACCACCTCTCCCAAACCCAAGAATTAGCGCTTTCGGCCTTCCTTTTTCAAAACAGGGTTTATTGTTTTAACATATAAGAGAAATATCATAACAATTTTATACAAGGTAATTTAAAAGAAATAGGTATTATTATATGTTATTCAACAAAACAACTAAAGTAATGTTTACAAAGACATCCACTACAATCAGATCAATTAATTAAACTAAAATACCATGCTTTTTTTTTTTGAAATTCCCATAAAAAT
>NW_025056410.1:0-7503 GCF_019279795.1 Protopterus annectens | reverse complement strand
AAAAAGGGAGGTCCCAGGACTGAGCCTTGTGGGATGCCACTTGCAGCTGGTTTGGGGTCTGACATGGCTCCAGCATTTCTGACCATGTGAGTTCTGTCCTTGAGCCAGTTTGCAACCCATCTAGTGACATAGGGGTTTATATTGAAGCTGGTGAGCTTACTTATAATGACCAAGTGGGGTATTGTATGGAAGGCTTTTGTGAGTTCCAGGTAGGCTGTGTGGACCACCTTCCCCTCATCAATGGCCTTGGTGACTGTTTCAAATGACTCAACCAGGTTTAAGAGGTAGGATCTGCCCTTAACAAAGCCAAACTGGGTAGGATCCAGTGTCTGTAGGTCCCCAATATCTTTATTTCTGAGGTCCATGATGATCCTTTCCATAGCTTTGCAGACCAAGCTAGTCAGGCTTCTGGGGCGATAGTTTGCAGTATCCATTAAGGCACCACCTTTGTGGAGAGGGACCACTGTTGCTGTACACTGCTCTTTGGGTACATATCCTGTGGTAAGGCGGAGATTGAACAGTGGTTTTATGTTTGTGTTCAATTCTTCTTGGGGTTCATGTTGGACACAGCCCAGGACACCGTCTGGTCCCACTGATGCTGTGTGTTTTGCTTTGGAGAGGCTGGCTGTTACCTGAGTATCTGAGATGTCAGGGAGCCAGCACTCTGCTGGGATAGATATTTGCCCTTTTGGTGGGGAGTTTGCACTGAACCTGTCAGCTCGGATGTTGGCAATGTCTGTGGGTTTGGTGTATTGTTTGTCATTTTGGACTAATTCTGAGCATATCTGGGAATTCCCGCACAGGTTCCTACCATAACTAAAGAAAGCCTTGTGATTATCCTTAGTGTCCTGTACAATTTTTATCTCAAAGATGGCCTTAGACGATTTTATGTGTGGCTAGTTTTTAATAACACTGACCTCAGAGATGCCTCCTTTTGGGATCTTTTGCCCCATCACAGTAGCCTCTGGCCAGGCCTGTCGAGTTTATGGGTCAGGGTCCACCTCAGACAGGATTTCTTCTGCCTTGGAGTGGATTTGGGTCTATTTTATTTGGGATTTGATGATCCATGCATTCGAAGGTGTTCATAGAATGCTTATAAAGGATTCTGGAGGCTGGGCCATTATTTTCCACAGGCACAGGCTGTATGATTCCCACCCTAGTTTGAGTGGAGGTGACATTTGGTTTTAGTGAAAATCACCAGTGGCCTTCACAAGGGCTGGGGCCGGATGTGAATATCCGCGAGATTACTCTATGGTCTGATTCCACCAGAGGATACCTCTGGTCTTGGGCATAGAGTCTCATGTTGGTGATGATCAGGTCCAGGTTGTTTTCTTGAGTGGTAGTAAGTTCCATAGCATTTGAGTTTATAAACTTGTGAACCCTTGGCCATTGTGTTGAGCTAGGTAATGCTCCAGTCTATGTTTGGGTAGTTGAAGCCCAATATAATGGTGTTTAGAGACCATATTTCACGTATGTCTCCAGCTGGGCCAAGTGTATTCTGTGTTTAGAGGTGGTCTAGTAGCAGGATATGAACTGAAGGCAAAGTTTATCCATTGTTGTTGTACATGGATAGTCTCGATGCTTCATGCTGTGCCACCAACCCGGGGTGGGCATTCGACAAGACTAGATTACCACTCTCCTTTTGTAGCTCAGTCCATAGTCAGGTTGTAAAGCATGGTATGAGGTAACCCGTTAGTGCTAGGTGCTCTTGGGAGCCTTGAACCAGTTTGAAGGCTGCACAGATATCAACATTCCATGCTGAGGAGAGTTTAGAGTGCATGCATCTTATGCTTAGACTTCAAGCATTGAGTGGCACATTTCCTAGTTTTTACCCCTCAGATACCTATGGAGGGTTTCGTCTTTGAGAGTCTTACTTAAAAAAGGTAAATTGGGTGGATAAGAGCTCATAATATCCAAAAGCAGATGGTGGTGAAAGCTTTCATCCCTAGTGAAGCATCATGTCTTTGTTATGTCATCCCAGGCTGACAGGCATTGATCCTCACTGACAATTCAACATTTAAGCCACCTGTTGCACTGATCATCTTATTCATTTTAGTAAAATCATGCTTGGTGAGGGTAGGATGATACCTCAAGGTCAAATGCTTGCATATAATACATGGTAAATACAGCCAGCACTACTCACATGTTTACACATGGCAATCATGCTCAGGTGGTGCTGCTGGGCTGCCTAAGTGTCGATGCACATACTACACTTTCTCGCACAAGGTGTTTCTGAAAGCAGGTTGTGTCAACTCAGGCATCCTTTCTCACTATATGTGGGAGTCAAACAGAGGTATAACTTCCAGGGCTCCCATTGAGCCAGTGCGTATGCCATGCGCTGCCCTGCTGCCAAGGCACATTGGCATGCTCTTCTGCCTACTGCAGGGCTCAGGTTGTCTTCCTCCCAGCTACGCCCACCGGCGATGGCCTTACAATGGTGGAAGTTGTTTGGCCCAGGTCTATGCTGGTTCTGGCCAGTGTTTTCACAGTATCCAGCAGCCATGCAGCAGGCAACATACCATGACAATTCTGGAGTAAAAGGGCGGTGAGTATTGCGCGCTCCAACAGGCAACCAACCGTAGGGACAACTGTCTCTACGGCCTAGGAAAGACCAATCAAACCTTCGTAGAACCCCACCAGCTTCCTGAAGACATTGGAGAGTATGAATGTCTCTCCAAATACCATCATACTGGGAGACTCAACTACCCAAAGACAGACTGGGAGCACAGAACAAGTCCCAACACCCTAAACAAAGGTCCCTCAGGAATTACAAAACTAAACATGGGAACAACTAGTCACCATCTACAAGAGGAGATAATATACTAGACCTGATCATCACAAATATGGGGGACACAATGCTCCACAATCGAAGCATACTCTTGTTAGTGATCAGACTATAAATTATCTTACTACATCTCCGCCCACCTCAGCACAAGGATCACAGTGAAGAATTTTCAAAAGTCAGACTTCATACTTTCAAGATTCTGAAGTGGTATCTCTGAAGGCCCCCAACAGTGGAAACCACAACCCACACCACTGAATCCTTTATAAAACGCCTATGGACACCTTCAAGAATGCATGGATCATGCAATCCCAAATAAAACCAAGACCTATTCCCCAAAGGTGAGGCTCTGTCTGGTGGACACCAGCCATTAACAAGCTTTTTACAACAGAGGAGGAAGTCACTATACTTATTGTGAGCAAATCCCCAAAGGAAGGCATCTCGATCAGTACTAGCAAAAAACGATCAATTATAAAATCATCCAAGGCTAACTTGAGAGAAAAAATCGTAAAAGACACTAAAGATAACTCACAAGGTCTTTCTTAGTTGTGTTAGAAACCTGTGGAAAACTCCCAGATATGCTCAGAGTTAGGTCCGTAATGGATAAAATACACTGAACCCACAGACATTGCCAACATACTGGCAGATAGGTTTTAGTGTAAATTTCTCCCTCTCCCAAAAGGAGAATATCTATCCCAGCAGAGTGTGCAGCTCCCCAGACATCTCAGATGCCCGGTGCGACAGCCTCCGCAGCTAAAAACATACATCAATGGGACCAGACGGTGTCCCGGGTTGCTGGTGAACTCAAGAGAACTAAACCTGAGCAAGGCTGCTGCTTAATCTAGCCTGGCCACAGACATGGCATCTAAAGAATGGTGACAGCACAGTGTCCCACCTATAAAGGGAGGTGTCGATGGGACCTGAAATTACCGGGCCCCATAAGCTTGACGAGCCTGGTCTGTGCCGGGGCGGAGGACCATGGAACTTACAAACAAAACATTGGGGACCTGCTAGAGGACACTGATCCTACTTCATCAAGCTGTCATGTGCGATCCCGCCTTTTTGAACCTCAATGACTTTTTGAAACAGTCACTAAGGCCATTGATTAGGTAAGGTAGTTCACACAGCCCACTTGATCTGTAAAGCCTTTTCTCGACATAATACCACTGGGCATCATAGACAAGTTTCACCAGCTTAAATGTAAATCCAGGTGTCAGGCATTGCTGCAACCAACCCACAAGGGTCAGGGGAATTGACGGGGATACATGTCAGACTCTCTAAGCTAATATTCACAAGCGCCGGGTGTCCTACAGGGCTCTCGGTCCTGGGGACCCCTCTTGTTTGGCATTTATTTTCCTCCAGGTGCAAACAAACAGGAGGATTGTGCCGGACAAAGTTCTCGCAGGATGACTGCAAATCATGCCTATAATTGATAATACCCAGCCGACAATAAGCATCTCTTCAGAAAGCACCCTTCACAGAAATGGATAACTGGTGCCAGAGCCATGACCTTTAAACTGAACGCCAAAATGTATCGGGCTATACCCTTTGGAAAACACAGGCATTCATCTATAAATTACCACATAGGTGGTAATCCATTAAGTAATGAAGAAGTAATCAGGGGACCTAGGACGCTAAGTTGACAGTAAAGTAACCTCCCTCATTTGACACTCACATTGCCAAGGTAGTTAGGAAGACCTTCTATATTACCCACCTGCATCACAGTGAAAGCTGTGATTCACATCTAGATTCAGAGAGGTCATTGTGCTTCTATATACTCTTCCCTTATCAGGCCCATAATTAGAGCACAGGTACCGCCCCATTTGGGATGTAATTTTACCCTTACCACCTGCAGCAGTTAGGAAAAGACTCCCAAAAGTACCTCACCAGGAGGATCAAGGCGTCTCAAACATATGTCATATATAGCTGCCCAGCTGAAGCGGTCTCCAGCTCTATTCAGTCATTACATACCACTCCACTCAGGGCGATCCATGCCTCTGAGGCACAAGGCCATGTCCAATCTGAATTAATGGACATGCTCCACCTCAGAAAAATCCAAATCCACCCAGAGTTTTTCACGAGAGTTTAAGAGATATGAACCTCAACACAGAAATAAATAGGACGTGCTGGAGAGGGACAGATTCATGCTAACCCAGAGGTTCCCTACACTTGAACAACAGAATCCTAGTCCATGTTAGGCAGAGTTCCTCCCCTCACTGGACTCTCTTCAAGAGAAACTTTGGACGAGTGGATGGGAGATCGTAGGGCTTATACCCTCTGGGGGGTCATCCTTCAGTGTCACTACTAGACAGAGGCACAAACTAAACCCTTAAATGGGGCAGGGACAGTATTCTATTCAAGGTCCTGTTTTCAGCCAATACACTCTGGCTAGGCTCGGCTAGGCGAGAATGCCCTAGGGCAGATAGCCTAGTCAGTATGAACTCTGTTTATTAACCCAGTGAACCTGAGTGTGTCCAGGCACCGAACTGCGGACTCTTGAGTTAACCCAAACACACGCCGACATACATTTCGCGGTTTGTTTGTGCAGCCTCATTATGCATGCTCTTCCTTGTTTCTGGTGTGTGTGCGCTTTGATGGTGTGCCACTGCCACGGCCCAGTGCATAGCCAGCATCCCACACTAGGTGACCATGTGGGATGTCCCCATTGGCAAATGTCTTGGTACAGCGCCAGATGCCATAGATTGATATGGAAATTCATAGGTAGCTTCCAGGGCAGCTGTGAACACACATTCATTAGGCTAGTGCCCTGGGCATCAGCTTCACACCCACCTCCGGCAGTTGATGGAGGGAAGCCCCCTGCGTTAATGGTAGGCCAGTACTCCGCCACCGGGCTGGTGTGCTTTGATGCTGTGATATGCGTGCAGTCTATTGCACCCACTCACCTCAGGGTATTCTGCTATTTGCTGGAAGAGACGATATTGCTGACCAATACCCTCATGGCACTTGTGTTATACTATGATCACCGACATGTTGAAGGACATGGCATCCAGGGAGCTGGTGCAGTGCCCTGGATGCTGATGCTCAGATATCCTGCTTATATCATATCACCCACAGTTGGTCTCTCTTGGAAGGTACCTGTTGCTACAGTGTATTCTTAGGCCAACACATACCTTTGGTTTCCACTGGGATGGGGTCCTCTGCTGGTCTTGTGTGTGGCAGGGCATGGCCTGCACAGCTCAACAATTTGCTGCAGGAGGTCTCTGTCCACTCTTATAGTGCTCCACTCATCTCCAGCTCATGTAACCCCTGGTAGGTGACCCCGAATCTGTACCACTCAATTCCTCCTCTGCCTCCCTCACTCGTGGGCTGTCCAGCAGCATTTGCATTGTCACCACCCCTCAGCATGTTGCATATATGTTGCCTTTATAACAGCAATGGCAGCCCCTAGCATTTTTATCTGGAGTGAAGCTTTCTAGTTTTCACTTCTAGTAGTTTACTCCAGTTCAGTTGCAGTGTCTCTTGAGAGAAACAAACTGCACTGTTGTTTGCAGAGTTTTAAGTGCTGGGCTGGGCTAGTGTTCTGCCTGTGTAATTGCCTGATTCGGTTGTTTGCACCTTAAGCTAGCTCTTACTAGTATTCCTGGTAGCCTTCCCTTACTATTTGTTGTGCTTCCTTTTTTCCTTTCTGTTCTCAGGGTTACAGACACAAGCACAAACACGCCACAGCAGCTCACACGCGTGTCATTACAACATAGACTTGACTAATTACTTATGGTCTAGGTTAAACGTAACACACCCAGCGCAAACATACAGGTCTTTTAAACAGCCCCGTGAGCATTACGCTTTCATTTGGCTTTTAAACGCACAAGACTCACAAGCTCCACCACACACCTATCTTATCGAAGCTTATTATACACACGCTAAGATACACCTCCATACCCAGTAAAGAAACTTTGCGTTATCCACAGTGGCACACCCTTCCATTTCTTATTTCTGGCCCACTTGTCGACACACCCTTCCAGCGATGACAGCCAACACACGCCACCCGTCTGTCGAGCTCACCACTTTCAGATACACAATTCCTTGTGATGTCACCCATCTCCCAGCCTGAAGTTACCCTGTATCCCACTCCCCACACCCTCCGACTGTGCCCATTTAAGGTGCAAAGCGCAACCACCATCCCAACACCTACTAAGACAGGACTGGCCCACTAATGCTTGTCACATGTCTTAGACTGGCCTCTTAGCTAAACCCCACCAAAATAAGGTTGTCTCCAGTCTGCCATTCCTGACATTGCAAATGCAACAATTTTTCTATGTTCCACGCTTATGGCTTTTTATTTTCTATTCTGAGAGCGAGAAAAGACCCCTGCTTAGCGGGACTGCACTACGCTAAAACATCGGAAATCGCCAAAAAAAAAAAAGTATTTTATTTTACCTTGCATTCAGATTCCAATGCAATGACATTTCCGGCTAATACATGCTTCCTCAACCATATGCAAACCATTTGGAGCTGACAAGGTCTATTGCGTTATTTGCAGAATGGCAACAGTTGTCAACCGAGCATATTTTCGGTCTGACGTTCATCGGACAGGTTCGTGCTCGGATCAGAAATTTGGCCTCATTTGCATGTGCCTTCGGCCGCGCGAGGCAATTTGCATATCCCGCCCTGTCGTAGGAGACGCGAGGAGCTCTCTCGTTACGTCTCTACAGGCCGTTCCTTGATCGCCGTCGGACATGATGGCTGTATGGAGTCTTACT
>NW_025056409.1:0-6976 GCF_019279795.1 Protopterus annectens | reverse complement strand
GAAGAAGTGAGGCACTTGTTCTGCTACTCTCAGCATGTGCAGGGCAACACCATGGAATAACATCAATCTCAAAAAGCATCCATCAGTGACATTATGCATTTGAGAGAATCTTCAGCAATCCACTCAATACATCATGAAATGTAACCTATTCTGGTCTTTGAAATGAAGTATTCTACATATGCAAAAATAATGCATTATCTCAAGATATAGAAGTTTCATGTTATTATTTTTCTAATTAGTTTTTCTTTTATTTAGAAGGAAAACCTACCTTGACAGGCTCTCTCTTCCAAGTCAACAGCAGAATTGCCACTACACAGACTAGACTAAATGAAAATACGCTGTGACAGATATCTGTATTATACTGCAAAAGAAAAGAAAAACTAGTTAGAAAAATATTCACTATTACAGCAATTCCAAAATATAATAGTAGTACACATTTGTACTAATGTAAAAATAAATGCACAAAGAAACTAAAGGTCCTAAAAAGTTAACACATAAACGGTGTACAAAATAATCTTTTGCTAGCCAATGATAATGAAAATATCTACAAACTAAAGAAGAGATCCCATTTTGTGTATTGCACATATGGAGATAAAAGCCTGGTAATAAAAGAGGCATCCAGTATTATTTTCAGATAAGAAACATTTTCGGATTACAAAAGTACATTTCATATGCAAAAATATACTATACATATATATTAGACTATACTGTCTTACCCGATACAGATTTTAAAACAAGTAGTTTGAATCTGAAGAACAGAAAAGGGAAGCCACATGATGTATGCATTATGAAACACTGCATATCAATGCGCAGAAAAACAATCATATAATATTCCTGAATTACACTATATGAGTACAATAAATGAGATAAATACTACATAACAAACAGAGTATTACCACCCTGCTACCCAACACAGAAAAAGTGAACCAAATAAATACTAAATAACAAACAGAGTATTACCATACTGTTGCCCAACAATGAAGAAGTGAGGTGTAGAAAACAGAAAAAGTGAGGACTAGAAAATAAGGAACAGAGTATTACCACCCTATTTCCCAACATCGAAGAAAACAAAATAAATACTAGCCAAGGAACAGAGTATTACCACCCTATTGCCCAAGACGAAAAAAGTGAACAGTATAAATACTACAGAAGTAACAGAGTATTACCACCCTGTTGCCCAACACTGAAAAAGTAAACAAAATAAATGCTACAGAAGAAACAGAGTATTACCACCCTGTTGCGCATAACTGAAAAAGTGAGGCGTAGAAAAAAGAAGTGAGGAGTAGAAAATAAGGAACAGAGTATTACCACCCTGTTGCCCAAAAAAAGTGAACAAAATAAATAAGAGTGTTACCACCCTGATGCCCAAAAAAAGTGACCAAAATAAATACTACATAAGGAACAGAGTATTACCACCCTGTTGCCCAAAACAAAAATGAACAAAATAAATACTATATAAGGAACAGAGTATTACCACCCTGTTGCCCAACACTGAAAAAAATGAGGTGAAGGAAAAAGAAGCGAGGAGTAGAAAATAAAGAACAGAGTATTACCACCCTGTTGCTGAAGACAAAAATATGAACAGAAAGAAAAATACAGAAGTAACAGAGTATTACCACCCTGTTGCCCAACAATGAAGAAGTGAGGTGTAGAAAACAGAAGACGTGAGGAGTAGAAAATAAGAAACAGAGTATTACCACCCTACTGCACAACACCAAAGTAGTGAATTAAATAAAGACTACATAAGAAACAGAGTATTACCACCCTGTTGCCCAACATCAAAAAAGTGATCAAAATAAGTACTACAGAAGGAACAGAGTATTACCACCCTGTTGCCCAACACTGATAAAGTGAAGTGATAAAAACAAAATAAGTTAGGAGTAGAAAATAAGGAACAGAGTTTTACCACCCTATTGCCCAAGATGAAAAAAGTGAACAGTATAAATACTACAGAAGTAACAGAGTATTACCACTCTGTTGCCCAACACCGAAAACGTAAACAAAATAAATGCTACAGAAGAAACAGAGTATTACCACCCTGTTGCGCAAAACTGAAAAAGTGAGGCGTAGAAAAAAGAAGTGAGGAGTAGAAAATAAGGAACAGAGTATTACCACCCTGTTGCCCAAAAAAACGTGAACAAAATAAATACTATATAAGGAAGAGAGTGTTACCACCCTGATGCCCAACAAAAAAGTGACCAAAATAAATACTACATAAGGAACAGAGTATTACCATCCGGTTGCCCAAAACAAAAATGAACAAAATAAATACTATATAAGGAACAGAGTATTACCACCCTGATGCCCAACACCAAAGTGACCAAAATAAATACTACATAAGGAATAGAGTATTACCACGTTGTTGCCCAAGAACGAAAGTGAACATAATACTACTGAAGTATCAGAGTATAGCCACCCTGTTGCTCAACACTAAAGTGAAAATAAACACTATATCAGGAACAGCGTATTACCCCCCCGTTGCACAACATTGTAAAAGTGAACAAAATAAATACTACAGAAGGAACAGAGTATTACCACCCTGTTGCCCAACACTGAAAAAAAAGAGGTGAAGGAAAAAGAAGCGAGGAGTAGAAAATAAAGTACAGAGTATTACCACCCTGTTGCTGAAGACAAAAATAAGAACAGAAAGAAAAATACAGAAGTAACAGAGTATTACCACCCTGTTGCCCAACAATGAAGAAGTGAGGTGTAGAAAACAGAAGACGTGAGGAGAAGAAAATAAGAAACAGAGTATTACCACCCTACTGCACAACAGCGAAAAAGTGATCAAAATAAGTACTACAGAAGGAACAGAGTATTACCACCCTGTTGCCCAACACTGATATAGTGAAGTTATGAAAAGAAAATAAGTGAGGAGTAGAAAATAAGGAACAGAGTATTACCACCCTGTTGCCCAACACCGAAAAGTAGAACAAAATAAATACTACAGAAGGAACAGAGTATTACCACCCTATTGCCCAATACTGAAAATTTCAGGTGCAGAAACAAGAAGTGAGGAGTAGAAAATAAACAACAGAGTATTACCACCCTGATGCCCAAGACAAAAAAGTGAACAGAATAAATTCTACAGACGTAACAGAGTATTACCACCCTGTTGCCCAACAATGAAGTGAGGTGTAGAAAACAGAAGTGAGGAGTAAAAAATAAGGAACAGAGTATTACCACCCTATTGCGCATTACCGAAGTAGTGATTAAAATAAAGACTACATAAGGAACAGAGTATTACCACCCTGCTACCCAACACAGAAGTGAACAAAATAAATACTACATAAGGAACAGGGTATTACCACCCTGTTGCCCAACATCAAAAAAGTGAACAAAAAAGTACTACAGAAGGAACAGAGTATTACCACCCTGTTGACCAACACTGAAGAAGTGAGGTGTAGAAAAAAAGAAGTGAGGAGTAGAAAGTAAGGAACGGGGCATTACCACCCTGTTGCCTAACACCGAAGTAGTGAGTCAAATAAATTCTACCTAAGGAAGAGAGAATTCCCACCCTGTTGCCCTACACATAAGTGAACAAAATAAATACTTAAGAAGGAACAGAGTATTACCACCCTGCTGCCCAACATCGAGAAAGTGAACAAAATAAATACTACAGAAGGAACAGAGTATTACTACCTGTTGCCGAAGACTGAAAAAGAGAACAGAATAAATACTACAAAAGTAACAGAGTATTACCACCCTGCTGCCCAACAATGAAGAAGTGAGTTGTAGAAAACAGAAGAAGTGAGGATTAGAAAATAAGGAACAGAGTATTACTAACTGGTTGCCCAAAACCTAGGCAGTGAACAAAATAAATAGTACATTAGGAACAGAGTATTACCACCCTGTTGCCCAACACTTAAAAATCGAACAAAATAAATACTATGAAGTAACAGAGTATTACCACCCTGTTGAATAACACTGAAGAAGTGAGGTGTAGAAATCGGAAAAAGTGAAGAGTAGAAAATAAGGAACAAAGTATTCCCACCCTGTTGCCTAAATTCGAAAAAGTCAACAAAATAAAGACTGCAGAAGGAACACAGTATTACAACCCTGTTGCCCAAGACTGAAGAAGTGAGGCACTTGTTCTGCTACTCTCAGCATGTGCAGGGCAACACCATGGAATAACATCAATCTCAAAAAGCATCCATCAGTGACATTATGCATTTGAGAGAATCTTCAGCAATCCACTCAATACATCATGAAATGTAACCTATTCTGGTCTTTGAAATGAAGTATTCTACATATGCGAAAATAATGCATTATCTCAAGATATAGAAGTTTCATGTTATTATTTTTCTAATCAGTTTTTCTTTTATTTAGAAGGAAAACCTACCTTGACAGGCTCTCTCTTCCAAGTCAACAGCAGAATTGCCACTACACAGACTAGACTAAATGAAAATACGCTGTGACAGATATCTGTATTATACTGCAAAAGAAAAGAAAAACTAGTTAGAAAAATATTCACTATTACAGCAATTCCAAAATATAATAGTAGTACACATTTGTACTAATGTAAAAATAAATGCACAAAGAAACTAAAGGTCCTAAAAAGTTAACACATAAACGGTGTACAAAATAATCTTTTGCTAGCCACGTATACGAGAAAATATCTACAAACTAAAGAAGAGATCCCATTTTGTGTATTGCACATATGGAGATAAAAGCCTGGTAATAAAAGAGGCATCCAGTATTATTTTCAGATAAGAAACATTTTCAGATTACAAAAGTACATTTCATATGCAAAAATATACTATACATATATATTAGACTATACTGTCTTACCCGATACAGATTTTAAAACAAGTAGTTTGAATCTGAAGAACAGAAAAGGGAAGCCACATGATGTATGCATTATGAAACACTGCATATCAATGCGCAGAAAAACAATCATATAATATTCCTGAATTACACTATATGAGTACAATAAATGAGATAAATACTACATAACAAACAGAGTATTACCACCCTGCTACCCAACACAGAAAAAGTGAACCAAATAAATACTAAATAACAAACAGAGTATTACCATACTGTTGCCCAACAATGAAGAAGTGAGGTGTAGAAAACAGAAAAGTGAGGACTAGAAAATAAGGAACAGAGTATTACCACCCTATTTCCCAACATCGAAGAAAACAAAATAAATACTAGCCAAGGAACAGAGTATTACCACCCTATTGCCCAAGACGAAAAAAGTGAACAGTAAAAAAAACTACAGAAGTAACAGAGTATTACCACCCTGTTGCCCAACACTGAAAAAGTAAACAAAATAAATGCTACAGAAGAAACAGAGTATTACCACCCTGTTGCGCATAACTGAAAAAGTGAGGCGTAGAAAAAAGAAGTGAGGAGTAGAAAATAAGGAACAGAGTATTACCACCCTGTTGCCCAAAACAAAAATGAACAAAATAAATACTATATAAGGAACAGAGTATTACCACCCTGATGCCCAACACCAAAGTGACCAAAATAAATACTACAGAAGAAACAGAGTATTACCACCCTGTTGCCCAACACTGAAAAAAATGAGGTGAAGGAAAAAAAAGCGAGGAGTAGAAAATAAAGAACAGAGTATTACCACCCTGTTGCTGAAGACAAAAATATGAACAGAAAGAAAAATACAGAAGTAACAGAGTATTACCACCCTGTTGCCCAACAATGAAGAAGTGAGGTGTAGAAAACAGAAGACGTGAGGAGTAGAAAATAAGAAACAGAGTATTACCACCCTACTGCACAACACCAAAGTAGTGAATTAAATAAAGACTACATAAGAAACAGAGTATTACCACCCTGTTGCCCAACATCAAAAAAGTGATCAAAATAAGTACTACAGAAGGAACAGAGTATTACCACCCTGTTGCCCAACACTGATAAAGTGAAGTGATAAAAACAAAATAAGTTAGGAGTAGAAAATAAGGAACAGAGTATTACCACCCTATTGCCCAATACTGAAAAATTCAGGTGTAGAAACAAGAAGTGAGGAGTAGAAAATAAACAACAGAGTATTACCACCCTGTTGCCAACACTGATATAGTGAAGTGATGAAAATAAAATAAGTGAGGAGTAGAAAATAAGGAACAGAGTATTACCACCCTGTTGCCCAACACCGAAAAGATGAACAAAATAAATACTACAGAAGGAACAGAGTATTACCACCCTATTGCCCAATACTGAAAATTTCAACAAAAGAAACAAGAAGTGAGGAGTAGAAAATAAACAACAGAGTATTACCACCCTGATGCCCAAGACAAAAAAGTGAACAGAATAAATTCTAAAGACGTAACAGAGTATTACCACCCTGTTGCCCAACAATGAAGAAGTGAGGTGTAGAAAACAGAAGTGAGGAGTAAAAAATAAGGAATATATTATTACCACCCTATTGCGCATTACCGAAGTAGTGATTAAAATAAAGACTACATAAGGAACAGAGTATTACCACCCTGCTACCCAACACAGAAGTGAACAAAATAAATACTACATAAGGAACAGGGTATTACCACCCTGTTGCCCAACATCAAAAAAGTGAACAAAAAAGTACTACAGAAGGAACAGAGTATTACCACCCTGTTGACCAACACTGAAGAAGTGAGGTGTAGAAAAAAAGAAGTGAGGAGTAGAAAGTAAGGAACAGGGCATTACCACCCTGTTGCCTAACACCGAAGTAATGAATCAAATAAATTCTACCTAAGGAACAGAGAATTCCCACCCTGTTGCCCTACACATAAGTGAACAAAATAAATACTTAAGAAGGAACAAAGTATTACCACCCTGCTGCCCAACATTGAGAAAGTGAACAAAATAAATACTACAGAAGGAACAGAGTATTACTACCAGTTGCCGAAGACTGAAAAAGAGAACAGAATAAATACTACAAAAGTAACAGAGTATTACCACCCTGCTGCCCAACAATGAAGAAGTGAGTTGTAGAAAACAGAAGAAGTGAGGATTAGAAAATAAGGAACAGAGTATT
>NW_025056408.1:0-7346 GCF_019279795.1 Protopterus annectens | reverse complement strand
CCTAAGTACTACTCCTTTGTTTTCTTACAAAAGAACTAAATGGTGGGGAGTACCTTCCAACAGACCAGTGGGGTATCCATGGGGGCAAATTGTGCACCTACCTACGCTGATATTGTTATGGCTGTTTGGGAGAAGAAATTCATCCATGATTGTGAGTTTGTTGGAAACTGGGTTCACTACTCAAGATTCCTGGATGACACTTTTGTATTTTTGGACTGGCCCTATTGAGAACTATTGGGGAGTTTGTGACATACAAAAACTCCACTACCTCATTTTTGAAATTTACACATGAGGTGTCTAAGGAACAGGTTAACTATTTGGATGTTACAATAATGAAAACCCATTTGGGTTTAGTTCCAAGGTATATAGAAAGCCTACCTTTTCAAATAGTTACCTACACTTTTTTAGTTCACATCCGGGGTTTCAAAAGAGAGGGATTATTAAAGGGCAGTTTGTCAGGGTATCAAGAATGACTTCCCAGGATTCAGAATTTGAGCTTGAATGTGAAGTACTATCCTTGATGTTTCTGGATAGAGGCTATCCTTTGTATCTAATAGACTCAGTGAAAAAAGAGGTTATTTTAGGAAGGTCAACTAGATTTAAGCCCATTTTGGGTCAAGATTCTCTGGACTTGGGGAACACACAGGAGAGGGACATACCGGTCTTTGAGAAAGACCATCTACTGTTTGTGACCGACTATAGTGCAAACGTTGGTAGGTTAACCAAAATCATTGAGGACGAGTTTAAATCCTTTCAGGACATTACTGATTTGAGTAGTCTTAAAGATAGAAAGGTTAAAACAGTTTACAGGAAGGGATTTAATGTTAAAAGAATTTTGGAGCAGGAGGTCCAACCACAGAGTATGAGAGACCAAAAGAAGGGGACCTACAAATGTGGGGGATGCTCACAATGTAAATACATTTCAAACCAAGAAAGGATTTACCTAGAGAGCAGAAATAGGAAAATTGTTTCTAAAAAAATTTACAACTGCCTTTCTCTCGGAGTGGTATATTTGGCAGTGTGTCAGGGCTGCCAATCATTCTATGTGGGGAAGACCGAAGGAGGAACCCTCCAGTAAGCGTATATACGAGCACTATTATGATATATAGAAGTGCAATAGTAACAATGCTCTTTATAAGCACACCACAACATGTGAGGGTGGAACATCCTGTTTTTTGTCCTAGATTCAGTGGCTAAAAGTGCTAGGGGTGGACCCTGGGAAGTAAGATTATGCCATCAAGAGACATATTGGCAGATTCTTGATCTTTAGAACCAATCGCTTCCCAGGATTGAATGATTATATATCTATTGTACCCTACTTGAAACTAAAAGCACAAAAGATTTAGGTAGTTTATTTTATGCTACTTGTACTGAAACAGGTTATAAGTTTCACTTGAGAGAGAGGGATACAAAAATACCCGTCATGTTTTTTAAAAAATGTTGCCTGTAAGGGAATTATGTTTTTATATATACAAGTTTTACGTATATACTATGTATACGTGTATAAAATATTTGTTCAAAATTTAAGAACCATTTATTTGCATGTATAAACATGAGGAAGTATTTTTATTACTACACATATATTTTTAAGAATGTTATACATTTTTAGATTAGATATGTTAAAATATATTTTCTGAAATTACAGTTTTTACAAATGTGTTAATTTATAAATCATACCAGACTTTGTGCTATTCCTGTTTTTTGTCCTAGATTCAGTGGCTAAAAGTGCTAGGGGTGGACCCTGGGAAGTAAGATTATGCCATCAAGAGACATATTGGCAGATTCTTTTAGAATCCAATCGCTTCCCAGGATTCCCAGGAAGTTAAAAAAGGGTGATTGTGAAGTGGAGTTTAGGGAAGAGTTAAGACAGGCACTGGGAGGCAGTGGAGAGTTACCGAATAGCTGGGTAACTACAGCAGAACTAGTAAGGGTGACTGCTAGAAA
This sequence comes from Protopterus annectens, assembly GCF_019279795.1. Lineage (NCBI taxonomy): Eukaryota > Metazoa > Chordata > Ceratodontiformes > Protopteridae > Protopterus > Protopterus annectens. The sequence goes on along the minus strand of NW_025056408.1, from coordinate 5,402 downwards.
GGTGCTTGGTGTGACATCTGGACAGAGGAAGGAGGACAAGGAGACCTGGTGGTGGAATGCGGAAGTACAGGAGAGTATACAGAGGAAGAGGCTGGCGAAGAAGAAGTGGGATTGTCAAAGAGATGAAGAAAGTAGACATGAGGTACTTATAAGGAGATGAGAGCATGGCAAAGAGAGAGGTGGCAAAGCTAAGGATAGGGCATATGGAGAGTTGTAAGAGATTGGACACTAAGATGGAGAAAAGGACCTGTACCGATTAGCTAGACAGAGGGACAGAGCTGGGAAAGATGTGCAGCATGTAAGGGTGATAAAGGATAGTGAGGGAAAGGTGCCGCCACTCACAAGAGAGAGAGTGTGTTGCTTGGAGTAGATGGAAAGAGTATTTGAGGCTGATGAATGAAGAGAATGAGAGAGAGAGAGAAGGTTGGATGATGTGGGGATAGTGAATCAGGAAGTGAAACAGATTAAAGGAGGAAGCAAGGGCAGCTATAGAGGATGAAGAATGGAAAGGCTGTTGGCCCAGATGACATACCAATGGAAGCATGGAGGTGCTTAGGAGAAATGGCAGTGGAATTTCTAACTAGATTGTTTAATGAAATTTTGGAAAGTCAGAGGATGCCTGAGGAGTGGAGAAAAAGTGTTTTGGTACCTATCTTTAAGAATAAGGGTGATGTGCAGAGCTGCAGTAACTACAGAGGGATAAAACTGATTAGTCACAGCTTGAAGTTATGGGAAAGAGTAGTGGAAGCAAGGTTAAGAAGGGAGGTGATGATTAGTGATCAGCAGTATGGTTTCATGCCAGGAAAGAGCACTACAGATGCAATGTTTGCTCTGAGACTGTTGATGGAGAAATACAGAGAAGGTCAGAAGGAGCTGCATTGGGAGTTGGTATACTTGGAGAAAGGATATGAGAGGGTGCCTGGAGAAGAGCTGTGGTATTGTACGAGGAAGTCGGGAGTGGCAGAGAGTGCGTAAGAGTGGTACAGGATATGTACGAGGGTAGTGTGACAGTGGTGAGGACTGCAGTGGGAGTGATAGATCCATTTAAGGTGGAGGTGGGATTACATCAAGGATCAGATCTGAGTCCTTTCTTATTTGCAGTGGTGATGGACAGGTTGACAGATGAGATCAGACAGGAGGCCCTGGACTATGATGTTTGCAGATGACATTGTGATCTGTAGTGAGAGTAGGAATCAGGTTGAGGAGACTCTGGAGAGGTGGAGATATGCTCTAGAGAGCAGAGGAATGAGGGTCAGCATGGGCTAAGACAGAATATATGTGTAAAATGAGAGAGAGGGTAGAGGAATGGTGAGGATGCAGGGAGTAGAGTTGGTAAAGGTGGGCGAGTTTAAGTACTTGGGATCAACTGTTCTGAGTAATGGTGAATGTGGAAGAGAGGTGAAGAAGAGAGTACAGGCAGGGGTGGAATGGGTGGAGAAGAGTGTCAGGAGTGATTTGTGACAGACGGGTATCCGTAAGAGTGAAAGGGAAGGTCTACAAGAGTGTAGTGAGACCAACTATGTTATATGGGTTGAGACAGTGGCATTGACAAAAGGCAGGAGTCAGAGCTGGATGTGGCAGAGTTAAAGATGTTAAGATTTGCAATCGGGTGTGACTAGAATGGATAGGATTAGGAATCAGTATATTAGAGGGTCAGCTCATGTTGGACAGTTTGAGACAAAGCAAGAGAGACGAGATTGCATTGGTTTGGACATGTGCTGAGGAGGGATGATGGGTATATTGGGAAAAAGATGCTAAGGATGGAGCTGCCAGGTAAGAGGAATAGAGGAAGGCCTAAGATAAGGTTTATGGACGTGGTGAGAGAGGACATGCAGGCGGTTGGTGTGACAGAGCAAGATGCAGAGGATAGGAAGAAATGGAAAGAGATGATCCGCTGTGGCGACCCCTAACGGGAAAAGCCGAAAGAGAATGATGATGACCAGACTTTGTGCTATAAAGTTTTTAGAATAGTTTGGTGTTTTTTAATGTGGGTGGTTTGATTTAATTAGTTAATTGGGTTAATTGTGTATTATCCACTTAGGGTATTTGCTATATAAGACAGTTCACTGTTGTATTTGATTGTATTCTGACGAAGTCTTACTTTGATGAAAAACGTGGATCAGTGTTGTGGCGTTTAAATAAAGCTGTTTTCTCAACTGGATTTACCTTATTGTGAGCTGACACAACTTTACTATTTGCCTTGGTGGTCACTGCTTTGGATCTACATTTCGTTTTGTGGCTTGTAATAAGCGTTCTTGTGTTTGGGGACAGTTTATTCGTATTTCTAGATTAGTCAGCCAGGATGATGATTTCTATGCTCAGGCTATTCTGTTGAAACACATGTTTCTTTCTAGAAATTATCCTGTATCTTTAGTCAACTCTATTTTTGAAGAAGTTGCTTCAAAAAGATACATTTCACACTTACCTATATTGAGGTATGGTTTTAAACCCAAAGCTCACAATAACATATCTGACAAGTCTAATATGACACTTAGCTTCCCATTACCTATTTCTCGGGACATGTTTGCCATTAGAGATATTATTTCTAAAAATTGGAATTTATTAAAAGATTCTCATCATATGTTATCTGCCCTAAGTACTACTCCTTTGTTTTCTTACAAAAGAACTAAAACTATTCATACGTGTCTTGAAAACAGAGATTCTCCATTTTATATTATTCCTACTCATGACATTTTTACCTCCACTGGTATGTATACTTGCAACAAATGTGTTATTTGTCCTTATATTCTTTCAGGTCCTGACTATACTTTTCAACATTGTAACTATAAAATTAGTTTTAATAAGTATTATCATTGCCATTCATCTACAGTTGTGTATGCAGGTATTTGTGCCTCTTGTAATTGTTTTTATGTTGGTAAAACTTCTAGAAAGTTATCTGATAGAGTTAAAGAACATTTGGCAGCCATTAGATAAAAAAATATGAACAACGCTCTTGCAAAACATAGCTCTTACTGTATTAATTTTTCAAAGTTTAATTTTATAGTCTTTGAACAAGTTGACTGCTTTTTTGGTGATTGGGAATTATATGTAGAATTTAGAGAACTTAAATGGCAGTTATTACTTAATTCAGAAACATATCCAGGCCTTAATGAAAGTGTCAATATTAAATGTGCCCTTAAATGGTTTAGGTGATTTAGCTCATTACTATTAACTACCTATTAATAATTATTTTATTACCTCATTTAATTCTCTCCAGGTTATTGGTTGTTACTTAATCACTTGTTTAGTCATTAAGTTATGTAACCTACTCTCATTGGCTTAATATGAGTTAATGATTCCACACTTTGATTTGAATTTGTAACAGTTTATTCTGTATCATTCTGAAGAAGCTCTTTCATCTAATAAGAGCGAAAGCTTAATCATCAGTTTGGTGTCAGAGTGCTTTTTTCAACTGTTTTTTTATTATTTTTTGTTCAATTGTTATAGAAGTTTTAATATTTTATTTATTATCATCTTCTTAGTCATGGTTATATTATAAGAGTTTCCTTATCCGTGTTTATTGCTATGGACGATCGCTCAGCCACTGAACCTGGCTCTTGCAGCCCTTCTATTATGGAGTTGTCATCACATCATATACCACAAGAATTTGTGGATCTCATCGATAACCTGGAGAATACTACAATTAAAGCGCAAGAAGCACTGCATAAATACAACGAACACATCAGTTTGCGACCTATTTCTACTACCACTACTTCCAGCATTGACCCGGCTCCAATATCTGCTATTCCTAGATACCTTAGTCCTCGACCTTCTACTACCACCACATCGACCAGCATTAACTCTGCTTCCAAATCCACTACTTCGAGACCTACAATCAAGAGTATATTAGGACAATTGCACACCTCTCAAACTCCTAGTACCTCCACTTCAATTCCTATGCCTCCTACTTCTGAGCTACCAAGTTTTATTCCAGTGTTTGAGTCACCAAATGATATTACTGAATTCAGTCTAGCTGATACTGTTAATACAGATGAAAGTATCACTTTTGGTAACAACGCTCATGTTCCGGATGTTAATTTTGCTATTCCAACTAATAATGCTGCTTCGTCTGACTATGATTCTAACACCAGGAATTTTGTTGATATTTTATCATTACTGCACACTCCTTCTGGTAATAACCCGTTTTTAAATTCTAACTCACCAATTAATGATCAGTTATTCAGTTACAATACAGACACTAATTCCTGCAAAACTGACATTTATAAATTAGAAAGGCTTGTAAAAGTGTTTAAAAACATTGAGTATGATATTCATTATATTGACACTTGTATTGCCAACAAAGTCGTTCCTCAAGGTTTACGATAATAAATTTCCTAACATAGCATCAACTAATCCTATACTATTTGAGTCATTAAAGTCTTTATTCAATGAAACTGGTTTGAAAATGTTATCTATTATCAACGATGATAATAGATTTAGACTCAATGAACTAAAAAAACAGATAGACACTTTGAACTCGACTGTATTAAACCACCGTGACTTCCTTAAGCATATACATCTTTATCGTGGCATTAGTCAACGAGTGGAAAGACATGTTTCGTCTCTTATATTCAAGAAAAAGAATAAGCTTAACAGAGACTTTTTACAGTATAAAAATTATTATGCTTATGCCATCAATATCCCTAACAAGCTTTTCAAAAGCAAACAGCCATTGTCTCGCACTAACCTTGTTTCCAGATTTCAAAAAATGAACGCTAATGGTAACCATGGATACCAGCGACGCTCTCAAAATTTGAACAGAGGCGCCTTCTCTTCTTATGCTGATGCTGTGAAATCGAACCTTCGCAGAACCACAACCACAACTTCTACTGGTCCCAGTCCACTATTGTTTACATACTCTCGCATGCCCACCGTGAATGCCGAAACACAAGTTACTCCCGCTAATGCTGCTAAGGTTGCTGATGTCCAACAGATGCCTGCGATTTCAACTTCTTTATCTGCAGACCATTTGCAATGCATCACCAGCAACCTTCATTGTCCGTTGCCTGCCAAACGTCCTTCCATTCAGCCTTCAGCTGATAGATCTGTTTTTTTTGCAGCTGCCTACAAATGACACAACTCCCTTCTGTCCAATCAACATCAACTCGCCTTTCAGAGGGAAAGGTCGAGGAAAAGCGCGAAATTTGCAGACAAGCAAGAGACCTCTTCATCTTCGATCTCCCAACTCGAAAATAGTTACCAGGAGTTCCCAGCAGCGTTAATTCATCATTCACATTCAAACAATGTCTGTTCAGTTGACTTAACACATACATACTCACACTCTCCTTCTCTTACTTTCAATAACCACACAGATGCTTTTCATTCTGATCATACACATACATCCCCACACTCTTTACCCTCTAATATTTACAATTCATTGAAACATATGTATATATTTAAAA
>NW_025056407.1:0-7720 GCF_019279795.1 Protopterus annectens | reverse complement strand
TGGCCCCGGGCCCCCTCACCAGGCTGATCAAGAAGAAGTCGGGGAGCTGCCTGTCGGCTAGGATCCCCCAAACCACAAGCACTCAGGTCACTCAGGCAAGTACAAATATGACTCAGTCATTGTCCATGCTGGTGTGAATAACCTGAGGTACCTCCTGGACTACATAAAAAGAGACATAGAGGAGCTCTCGAGCATGTAGCCCGGGCCCGGGTATGACCCTGACCTTGAGTAGCATCTTACCCTCCCCAAGAATGATGCCACAATATGAAGACAAGATGATAAATTTCAACAATTGGCTTAAGTATTGGGTCATTAAAAGGGGGATCAATGCCTGCCAGCCTGGGATGACATGCTCGACAAACCACAATGCTTCTAGGGCGGCTTGCACCTGTCACCCTGGGCTTTTGGATATTGGCAAAGGCTCTTGCCACCCCATAGTGCCTTTAAGCAAGGCTCAAGACAAACCCACCTCCATAGGTATCACAAGGGATAAGAAACTAAGAGTAATGCTACTCAACGCCAGAAGTCTAAACCTCAAGATGCACACACTCGAAACTCTCCTTAGCATGGAGAACATCGATATCTGTGCAGTAACAGAAACCTGGTTCAAGGCTCCCGAGAGCATCACAGCACTACCAGGTTATACCTCGTACCATGTTTTTCGGACTTGGACCGAACCACAAAAGGAGGGGGAGTATCAACATTTGTCAAAGATACCCACACCTCCAGGTTGGTGGCAAAACAAGCATCAGAGACTATCCATGTGCAACTAACAGTGGGTAAAACTGCCTTCCAGTTTATAGCCTGCTACAGACCACCCTCCCACACTCAGGAACCCCACTCGGCCTTCCTGAGAACACTGGAAAATAGGAAGGTCTCTCCAAACACCATTATATTGGGTGATTTCAACTACCCAAACATAGACTGGGAGCATTACTCTAGCTCCAACACCCTAGCCCAAAGGTTCCTAGAATTTATAAACTCAAATGCTATGGAACAACTTGTTACCACTCTCACAAGAGGGGAAAACTTACTGGACCTGATCATCACCAACATGGGGGCTCTATGCTCCACACCAGAAGTGTATCCCTCACTGGTAAGATCAGACCATGAACTAATCTCACTGGATATTCAGATCCCGACCCCACCCCCTGCCCAGAAAACCACAGTGAAAAACTTCTCTAAAGCAAATTTCACACTCCTCAAAACCGAGGTGGAATCGTTCAAAGCCCCTGGGCTTGTGGAAAATACGGACCAGACCGTAGAATCCTTTATAAACACATTCTATGAACACCTTCAGGAATGCATGGATCATGTAATCCCAAATAAAACCAAGACCCAATTCTCCAAAGGCAGGCGTCCTGTCTGGTGGACCCCAACCATAAACAAACTATACAATAGAAGGAGGAAGCTACAACATGATAGAGAAAAACCCCAAAAAGGGGAGGCCATCTCTGATCAGTATAAGAAAAAAACTAGGGCCACTCAAAAATTTGTCTAATGCCAGCTTAGAAAAAAAATTGCACAGGACACTAAGGATAATCACAAGGCTTTCTTTAGTTATGTTAGGAACCTGGGTGGGAATTCCCAGATATGCTCAGAATTAGTCCAAAATGACAAAAAATACACCAAACCCACAGACATTGCCAACAATAGCGACAGGCTAGATTCTCCCCACCCACCAAAAGGGCAAATATCTATCCCAGCAGACTGCTGCCCCCCTGACATCTCAGATGCTCAGGTAAGAGCCGCCCTCTCCAAAGCAAAAAAACACAGCATCAATGGTACCAGACAGTGTCCCGAGCTGCATCCTACATGAACTCCAAGAAGATCTAAACTCAAACATAAAACTACTGTTCAATCTCAGCCTTACTACAGGATATGTACCCAAAGAGTGGCGTACAGCAACAGTGGTCCCTCTCCACAAAGGTGGTGCCTCAATGGATCCTGGAAACTATCGCCCCATAAGCCTGACTAGCTTGGTCTGCAAAGCTATGGAAAGGATCATCATAGACCTCATAAATAAAGATATTGGGGACCTACAGACACTGGATCCTACCCAGTTCAGCTTTGTTAAGGGCAGATCCTGCCCTTAAACCTGGTGATTTCTTTGAAACAGTCACCAAGGCCATTGACGAGGGGAAGGTGGTCCACACAGTCTACCTGGACCTCACAAAAGCCTTCAATACAATAGCCCACTCGGGCATTATAGATAAGGTCACCAGCTTAAATATAAACCCCTATGTCACTAGATGGGTTGCAAAATGGCTCAAGGACAGAACCCACATGGTTAGAATTGCTGAAGCCATGTCAGACTCCAAACCAGTTACAAGTGGCATCCCACAAGGCTCAGTCCTGGGACCTCTCTTGTTCGGTATATATTTCTCGGAGGTCCAGGCCAACAGGGAAGGACTGTGGCTGACCAAGTTCGCAGATGACTGCAAACTAGGCGCCATAATCGACTCTCCAGCTGACACAAGCATCCTACAAAAGGGCCTCATAGAAACAGACAACTGGTGCAAGAGCCATGGCCTCACGCTAAACACCAAAAAGTGTACAGTCATCCCTTTGGCAAAATAAAGGGATTCACAAATACCATACATAGGTGGTAATCCATTTATGCTGCAGAAGAAGTAATTAGGCATCTGGGGAATCTAAGTTGATAGCAAGGCAATCTCTCACGGACAACCACGCGCCGCAAGTGGTTGAAAAATATTTTATATAGCCCACCCGACCGCAAAGGATCTACATCTAGATCAGGGAGAGGCACATCATGCCTCTTTACTCATCCCTACCAGGCCTATATAATTGAGTATATTAAATGCCCCTTTTTGGGATGTACCTTACTCAGACACCTGCACCGGCATCCCTAAAAGTACCTCCTTCACTGGTGATCAAAGGACTCAAACAGATGCCATATGCCGCCCAAGGTTAAAACCCAGCCTCACCGAAAGCGGCATGCTCACTGCCCCAGAGGCCATCTGTGCTTGCCGAGCCGTCCAACCCGGGATTAATGGACATGCCGCGCCCTCAGAAAATCCAGTCCCACCGAGCCACGCCGCCGAGACTTGCGAACCTCAGCACTGGAAATAAATATTAGGACATGCTGAGTGGACAGATTCAACCCAGAGTTCCTTCACTCTGTGGAATAAAATCCCAGTCCAGGTTATCCTCATTGACTCTCAAGAGTGAATCTGATGAGTGGATGGGATATTGTAGGTTTACCCCGGGTATCACTTTTGTGTCACTGTTAGACAGAGGCACAGTATACTAACCTCGAAAAAGGGCATAGCAAAATTCATTTAAAATGGGTGGCGAAAGCCAAACACACTCTGGCTAGGCTTATAAATGCCCTAGGGCAGATAGCCTAGTATGAACCTATGAACCTATGTGAGCTGGATATTAGCTTGCTGTGATAATTTGACCTACTTAATGCAGGTGATCCTACCGACAGTATATCTCACAGTGCTGCAGAACTGAGATTTTGAATGAGAGGTTCGGTTGCATGTAGATGAATGCTGTTGTGTTTGGTCCCTCTTAGTATTTCTACTACCATCTAGAGAAGCACTTGTAGTGCAATTTGGTATGAACCCATGTATTCGAACTGTGGCCTGTCATCTTCCCCTTCCAACACTGACTCCTGTTTTAGTTTAGTAAATCCTCATTAGTATATGAATGGAGGTGGCCAGGGATGCATGATGTGTTACCATACTAAGGAATCAATGTGATCATGGCATTATCCCTACTCTCTGCCCTTTCTGTGTAATGTGGAAGTCCTTACATACACCCTGGAGGACTCTGACCATTTTGACTTGACTCTCTGTGACAGTGCACTAAGCCTTCACAGTGTAACAGCACATTTGCTGCTGAGCAGTCAGTGATTTATGTGTTTCCTGAGGTAACTGTGACATGTATCTGTGCTTGTACACCTTTGTAAAGGTGACACTGTTACCTTTGAGTTTCTGCCATCATCCCAAAGGTGTTCCTGTGGGTTTGCAGGCATTGGTATTGAGATGCATGGGTTCTCTCCCTCTACCAGCCACAGTGTAATGTCACCATGTACTTGACATTGCAATCCAGTATAATTTCCTACAGACTTAGTAATATGTTGTGAGGTGTGACATCCTGCCATTAATCCTGGTGACTGTGTGCCACTTTCATTAGGTGGTTTCATAATTTTAACTATGTTTTCACTATCACCATTAGCCATTCTGCTGCTGCTGTTATATTCTAATTTTACTGGTATACTGAGAGTTCTTGTTTCTGCTGCTAAAACTGAATATGTCACTACTCAGATACTGGCATGCAGTACTCTATTACAACACTTCCCATGTACACTCTGTACAATGTCACCTGTTAATAGTGATTGTCATGTGTTATTAAGCATTCAGTTCTCTAAGTAAATAAGTTACAAAGGTAAAACCAACCATACTAAGCAGATGTCTGTTGATGCTGCAGACATGAATAATAGCCAGTATTCATACCACGTCTATAGGCCGCTGTGTTGCAGCGATTAGCATTGTTGCCTCACAGCAAAAGGTTCTCCCGTTTGATTCTCGGCTGGAGCGCCTTCTGTGTGGAGTATGCATGTCCTCCCCGTGGTAGAGTGAAGCCAAGGACATGCAGGTAGGTGCGAGCATGAATGGGCGTGCCTTATTTGAAGGCTGGGCGTCGGGCTGTCAACTTGTCACCGTAAAAATCCACTGCCAGTCATGAGCGGACCCAAGTTCTGCTGTAGTGTCCCTTAACCGGGAAAGCCAAAAGATAATAATATATCCATACCATGTCCGATTATGCCAGAGCCATTGTGATCTTTTTGTATTCATCCCTTAAAAAGAGAGGAGTTATTTTTCATCAGGTGTTAAAGGAATAAATGTTTGAGATCTTCCCCAGTAGAGCTATGGGGAAATGCATTCTGCCTTGCTTTAGCACATCCTACCATATCATTGGCTTGTTCTTGCACTGGGTCAGTGAGTACTTCCTCCTGAAATCAGTATTTATATACATAAACACTGGGTTCCAGGCCTTTGCCCACTCAGATTGTTTGGGCCCCCTTTCCCAAAAAGTATTTGCCATATGTCCTAAGGGTTGCCATGAGTATGTTGTCCTCCCAGTGGCTAAAACTGTCCTTTCTCTTTTTGGGTCCCTGCTGCTGCATCATTCATTCACCTAAAACAACATGCAAAATTAATATACTGAAGTTTGATCACATCATAAGCCAAACAAGACAACAATGAACACATGCTTGCTTTCATCACAAATAAATCTAAGATCTGAGTACAAAAACATTTATGGCAACATAGCACCCATATTCATACAGACATACTGTACATCCAGCTTCACCCAGTTACATTTGTGCTGCATTAACCTGTACAGCATTGACCACAAATTCATAACAGTAATGACACGCACCATTACATTGCCACATTATAGGTTCATAGGTTGATACTAGGCTATCTGCCCTAGGGCATTTATAAGCCTAGCCAGAGTGTGTTTGGCTTTCACCACCCGTTTAGATTAGTTGACTGTGCCTCTGTATAGTAGGTCACAGAAGATAGCCCAAGGTTAGTTTACTGTGCCTCTGTCTAGTAGGGACACAGAAGAGATCCCAGGGGGAAACCTACGATCTCCCCTCCACTGTCAAGATTTCTCTTGAAGAGGGTCATTGAGGCTCTGCCTAACATGGATTGGGATTTTGTTCCAGAGTGAGGGGAGCCTCTGGGATATGAATCTGTCCCTCCAGCATGTCCTATTTATTTCTGTGCTGAGGTTTAAGTCCCTGGAGCATGTAGCTCTAAGGGATTTGGATTTCCTGAGGTGGAGCATGTCCATTAATTCTGGTTTGGACATGGCTTTATGTCAGGCACAGATCGCCTCTGAGTAGGTGGTAAGCAGCTGAGTAGAGCTGGAGTTTCTTTAGCCTAACTGCTGGGGCATCTGTTTGAGTTCCTTGATCCTCTTGGTGAGGTACTTTTGGGGTCTTTCCAGTTGCTGCAGGTGTCGGGTAAGGTACATCCCAAATGGGGCATTGTATTCAATTATGGGCCTGATGAGTGATGAGTAGAGGGCACAATGACCCTCTTGATCTAGATGTGAACCCTTTCATGATAAGGTGGGCTATATAGAAGGTCTTTCTAACCACTTTGGCGTGATTGTCAAAGGAGAGATTGCTATCTACTTGGGTCCCCAAATCCCCAATTCTTCTTCTGTACTTAATGGATTACCATCTATGTGGTAATTTGTGGGCACTTTGTTTTTCCCAAAGGGATGACTATGCACTTTTGGCATTTAGCTTTAGGCCATGGCTCTGGCACCAGTTATCCGTCTCTGTGAGACCCTTTTGGAGGATGCTTGTGTCAGTGGAGTCGATTATGGGACCCAGTTTGCAGTCATCTGCGAACTGGGCAGCCATAGTCCTCCTGTGTTAGCCTGTACCTCAGAGAAATATATAGCGAACAAGAGTGGTCCCAAGAGTGAGCCATGTGGTACACCACTTGTAACTGGTTTAGAGTCTGACATAGCACCTGCAATTCTGACCATGTGGGTTATGTCCCTGAGCCAGTTTGCAACCCATCTTGTGACATAGGGGGTTTATATTTAAGCTGGTGAGCTTATTTATGATGCCCGAGTGGGGTATTGTGTCAAAGGCTTTTGGGGGTCCAGGTAGGCTGTGTGGACTACCTTCCCTTCATCTATGGCCTTGGTGACTGTTTCAAAGAAGTTGACCAGGTTCAAGAGGCAAGATCTGCCCTTAACAAAGCCAAATTGGGTAGGATCCTGTGTTTGGAAGTTCCTAATGTCTTTGTTTATGAGTTCCATGATGATATGCTCCATAGCTTTGCAGACCAGGCTAGTCAGGCTTATAGGGTGATAGTTTCTGGGGTCCGTTGTGGCACCACCTTTGTGGAGTGGGACCACTGTTGCTGTATGCCATTCCTTGGGTACATATCCTGTAGTAAGGCTGAGATTGAACAGTGACTTTATATGAGGGGTTTAGTTCTTCTTGGAGCTCAGGTAAGACACAGCCCGGGACACCATCCGGTCCCATTGATGCTGTGTTTTTTGCTTTGGAGAGGGCAGCTCTCACCTGTGCATCTGTGATGTCAGGGGGGCTACACTCTGTTGGGATAGACATTTGCTCTTTTGGGGGGGAGAAGTTTTAACTGAACCTATCTGCCAGGATGTTGGCAAAGTCTGTGGGTTCAATGTATTTTTTGTCATTTTGCACTAACTCAGAGCATATCTGGGAGTTGCCACCCAGGTTCCTGACATAACTAAAGAAGGCCTTGTGATTATCTTTAGCGTCTTGTGCAATTTTTCTTTCGAAGCTGGCCTTAGATAATTTTATGAGGGATCGTAGTTTCTTGCTAGTACTGATCAGAGATGCCTTCCCTTTTTTCGGATTTTCCTCTATCATGTAGTAGCTTCTCCTTCTGTTGTATAGCTTATTTATGGCTGGGGTCCACCAGACAGGTCTCCTGCCTTTGGAGGAATGAGTCTTGGTTTTATTTGGGATAGCATGATCCATGCATTCCTGGGGTGTTCATAGAATGCGTTTGTAAAGGATTCTGCTGTTTGGTCCATATTTTCCACTGGCCTGGGGGCTTTGAAGGATTCCACCTCGGTTTTGAAAAGTGTGAAGTTTGCTTTTGAGAAGTTCTTCACCGTGGTTTCCTTGGCTGGGGTGGGGGGATATGGATGTCCAGTGAGATTAATTTAT
>NW_025056406.1:0-7660 GCF_019279795.1 Protopterus annectens | reverse complement strand
ATCCATATGACACATCCACAAATATATGTAAATATATACAGCAAGAAAAAAATCAGGGGTTTAGGAGGGTAGGCAGTTGATGAAGAATGGGGGGGGGGGGTTGCTTGCAATGACTCCAAGCAGAGAAAAAAAAACAACCTGGCTTGTGCATTCATCAAAGTGATAACGACCTGTGCTTTTGTTAATAATAGTGACAGCATCTGAGACTTTTCCCAGAAAAGTGGTAATGACTCACCGCTATATTGTAACTGCACGTATTGCTAATGTGATAATGACCTTTCTTTCTTTACTGCAAAGGTATGCATGCTGAGACACAGGTGATAAATGCTGCACATAACCTGTTGAGTAGGCAGTCATTATATTACATTGTGCATCTGTTATGTAACACAGACTCAGTAGCATCAGTAAGAAGACCTGAGTCATTCAGTCAACTAGTATAACAGTTAGATATTACTGAGCCCTTCCTCCCACCTAAATTCCACACATGACTGACAAAGCCAAGAGAAATATAAAAAAATATATGGTAACTCCATGCTGTCAGTAGTCACCTAGTGATAACCTTTATCTCACTCAGGCAGTATAATCACAAACAGAATAATGCAAGCAGAAGCGATTCCTTGTCTTCTGTGCTGTACTCTAAGTAATGTAACCCAATGTAATTTGCAGAGTGACTTTATATGTCCCCCAGTAACCCTTCCAGTTGTTTGCATTCTGTATGTGCAGGCACCAAAATGACACAGAGATTGGCTCCAGCAGTTCATCAGCAGTGAGGACCGCAGTAGGCACAAGCACTTCGCTGATACACAATGAATTATTTCCTTCGCTAAATATCCTCATAATTATGTCCAGGTATACATGTGCACCCAAAATGAACGCTTCCACAAACAAGCCTTACAGTAACATTTCCTAGTATATATACCACCTTTCTAAAAAAAATGCAGCTTCTGTTAGGCATTGCATCATGACTGCCATTTGACCCTGAAAGCAAACCCTAACATGAACAAATGCAGTTTTACAAGCAAGTAAGTCTGTATGAAATCACATCCCCAGATACAGCTGTACAGCAGGCTGGTCCCTAGCTACACAAACAGTTACTACATGACAGGTGAACAAACTATGAAAAAATGATACATAGCCAAACATAATAATTTACGCGAAGCAATGAAGGAAATAGCAAAGCTTTAACTAGATGCAGTGGAAACTGACAAATGTAAAAACAGTAACAGTCCAACCAGACAGATGGCACACAGACTGTCTATGAAGCTGCACCCTGGGCTCAACTAGTTGGGGCAAAACAGGGTCAAGTGGCTAGCAGAATCCTATGTCAAAGGAAAGGTCAGGTCCTTTCATCTTGCCTGCAACATAAGGTGAACACCATGAGCAGAAGCATCAACAAAAGGCATGCAGTGTACCTCAGACAAGCAGTCCACAGCAACCATACCTTTGATCACCAAATTTTCGACAGTGGGAAAAAGGGCATTTTATACTGCTCATCTCATAAGTAAGGGCATTGCCTCCAGAAAAAAAGGCGGTCATAACTCCCCTGTACTCTTCCTTCATCAGATCAGTAATATACTACAGTCTTCCCTTTAGTATGCACCTTTCCAGGCAGCACCTGCAGCAACTGGAGAGACCACAAATGTTCCTTACTAAAAAAAATTCAGGGTCTTAAGCATCTGTCATATGTGGACAAACAAATCACTATCAATTTACTCTGTGTCATACAGACTGCTCAGAGGCAACCTGTGCCTTGAATACAGGGTGATCCTTGAACCTGCTTTAATGGAAATGTGCTTCACATTGCAAGTCCAACGGGAATGTTAAAATGGGTAGTAAGAATTACAAATGCACACTCGTTAATAAACAATGTTGTTTCTCTTCGCTTTTTCCTCCTGGTTAGGTCGTTTACAGCCGAACTCCAGTCCGGCCAATGATTGCTGTAGATTTTATGGTGCCAAGCTGCCAGCTCATGCCCAACCTTCAACGTAAGGCACTCTATCTCACATGTCTTTCTGAATGCCAATTCACAGGGAGGACATGCAGACTCCACACAGAAGCCACTCCCCGCACTCCAGCCGAGAATCGAACGGGAGAACCTCTTGCTGCTCGTTAAGAAACAATCATGATGTTAAAACACCTGGAGCACTAACTGAATCTTGTTCCAAGTTTTTATATATATATATATATATATATATATATATATATATATATATACACAAAACAAGATTTTATGTAATAACAAGGGTTATTCTTATTTTAAATTGCAGTATAAACATGGAGGTTATTTATCTGTTTTTTATCTTATATATTTATAGTAATTGAAAAAAGAATGTTTCATTGTTTTTTATACAGTTTATGAATCGTGTGAGTCACAAAATTTATGTGTAGTGATTGGTGGTTGCTAGGCACATGACCTATGAAGAGGTTTTTTTAAAGTAATGAAGCATGTTATTTTGTCTGAGGAAGTGCCACTAAACAGTGGGATAAAAAGTGCTTAATGTGATTAAAGTTGGATTTTTAATACGAGAAGTCTGGTTATTGGCCTTGGGTGTCCAGCTGTTTGTGATTTTACAGTTTGTTTTCGTGCATTTGTACATTCATTCATACATTCATACACATACTCTCCATGCATTGGTTTACTGGTTGCTCTCTCATAGATACACGCAGGCACTTTTACATTCATACACACACTCTTCATTCACTCCTTTACCATTTGTTCTCTCATAGACACATGCAGACACTTCATACACACACTCTCCATGCATTCCTTTACTGTTCACTCTCTCATACACACACGCAGGCACTTCTAAAGTGATACACACACTCTCCATGCATTCCTTTACCATTTGCTCTCTCATACACATACGCAGGCACTTCTAAAGTCATACAAACACTCTCCATTCATCCCTTTAATGTTCACTCTCTCATACACAACGTGGGCACTTCTAAAGCTCATTATTCCATGCATCTTACCGTTCCCTCTGTCATACTACTGACATGCAGGCACTTACATTCATACACACACTTCCATGCATTCCTTTACTGTTCACTCTCTCATACACACACATGCAGGCACTCCGACATTCATACACACACACTTCATTCTCTCCCCATGCACTTGCAATCACTGCCCAAACAACACAAGAATCAAACCCACTACCCTTAGGTCTGCAGAGAGACATATTTTAGAGAAAAAAATTCACAGGTGGCAAATGACAACTGATTATTCCTCTTAACCAATGAACACAAGCAACAAATGAATTTAGGAAACGGGAAAACAAACAAAAAGAAAAACTGAGGCACACCAGCTACTGAAAAGTTCACAAACAGCTTTCTCAACACGCAGATAAGCTGGTTGTTGCATCCTAAGTACATTGAATATGGGAGAAGCTAATAATACCAACAGTCTAGTGTTTTGTATAGGAGCGTGCGACAAGTGGTCAACAAAACCATTTTGTATAATTCCTATAAGCTGTTTAGTGAGTATAAAATAAGAAAAAAAAAACAGCTTAGCGAGTGTCAAATAATGGCTTGGAAGTTCGTAATCACACAGTCATGCACACACAAAACTTCAGACATCACAGGGCCATGAAGAAAAATGTTTGCCACTGGCAACCAACACCATGTGGAACAGCTGGTAAAGGAATGCTGCAGCAAAAGCAAATAAATATAAAAAAGTACAGTACTAAAGGGCCGCAGTTCAATAGCAAGTGCATACATGTATCCACAACAATTGTTTGGTCAGCATGACCCAAACAGGCAATGTTTAAACTTTTTTGGATGCATGTGTGAACTTATGCAGCACAGCAACCGAAAAGCCAGGAGAAATGCAGATGCCACGTTAAACAGAAACTGATACTTTGCAGTCAAACAATGTATTTCTACAAAAAATGTCATACTCACCAGTAAAAAGCCACGAAGGAAGCTGATGCAGAAAGAGACTCACAAGGCTCCAACAGGAAATAAAGCGTACTGGAAAACACAATGGCTAATAGAAGAATTTACCTTCGCAATTTGCTTGGAGCACTCAAAGGCTGGGGGAAGGACAAGGGAGCCGTGACATCACAGAATGGGTGGGTCTCATTGTTTTAGTTAGAATCAGATGATGGCTGTGGTGATATCACTTTGGGGGAGGGAACTGGTTAAAAAAAAAAAAGTACCTGGACTGCCTGGCCTCAATGATGCTGGGGTAATTGGGTGACTCCAGCAAGCTTTATTCAAACAAGGAGAGAATCCATTTTGTAAGTGAAACTATCACACTTTAAAGGTAGGCTTGCTTACAGAAGTAAGGGGAATTATAAAAATTGTAAATGCTTTATTGTTGTTGCTTTACAGAGGACAATGTAAATAGGGAGGAAAAGGGCCGGGAAGTTGGGGAATGCATTAGAGAAACCCATTGTACTCCTTTAAAATTAAACTTGAATGCTCTGAAAATTGTAGTTGTGGATGCCAAGCTGAATATCTCGATTGGTAAGGCAACAACAGCAATGACATGTCTAACAGTGAGGGCCTACTCCAACTCCAAATTGACCATCAATACCAGGATGAAGGTATACTAAGCATGTGTGCTTAGCACACTGCTCCATGGTAGCAAAACATGGATCCTGTATTCATGGCAAGAACACAGGCTCAACATGTTTCATCTACACTGCCTCAGAAGGATCCTGGGCATCACTTGGCAGGATCGCATTCCAAACAAGAACAGCCTAGAGCAGGCAAGAATATCAAGCATGTTTTGCCCTGCTCCCCAAAGGCACTTTGTACTGGCTTGGTCATGTCAACCGCATGCAGAATAACAGATTACTAAAGACCTTCTTGCATGGCGAAAGCTTTACCATCAGATCTAGACCCATAGGAAGGCCCATTCTGTAAGCTTCAAAGATGCCCGTACATGACACATGAAGGCAGGCAACATCAGTCCAACAGGCTGGGAAGCCATAGCTGCAGACCTTATTACTTGGTGACTAGCTGTCAAGACAGATAGCCAGATGAGCTAGAAGAAGAGAGAGTAGCTATGGGAGGATAAGCGAGACAGCAGACGGCAGAGGATAGCTGCAGTATCTTCACAGACAGGTGTCGATTACATCTGCACAAACTGTAACAGAGTCTGCTGGTCAAAAACTGGACTTTACAGTCACAGCAGGCACTGCATTTCAACCATCCACTGATTTTGTCAAGCAACTTTGTTGTCTCTCAAGACAGAGAAAGGACAACCAACAACCAACAACTTGAAAGACCATGAAAACTGTAGTGATAGATACAATTTTAAGAATTTGTGGTGTCACTCAGGCACACCACAATTTTAAGAATTTCTGGTGTCTCAGATTGACTTGAGAGGGAGGAGAAATGGCCTGAAGTAAAGTAAAATAGCAAATAGTCTTCTGGCCTCAGTTAATCTATGAGCGATTCTTCTTTGATATACCCTTGCCTGCCTGCATATTTCTTCTCCACTCAGCACAATGCAGCATTTTCTCAGTAAATTTATGGGCATCTGTATGCTTGGTCAGTGCATGCCATAATGTTATGTCCTGGATACATAAGCAAGCTTACCCTGTACTGCTGGTTCATCTTCTAAACACTGCAAAAGCAATATATATTTGGCACCTGATTATTAAACAAAGTATATGATGATATATACTTGCTAATCTGACAGGGAACTCTAGTAGTTGCAGCTGATAGAAGAACTGGTCAGCTGCTATAGGACAGTAGGAGAGTATTCCTAATTCATCAAAGTGCCTATCAAATCAGGTGTTCTCATATCTCAACTGGCATCTTTCATATCTAATATGGAAGACCATGTTTACTGGTAACCAGGTTGTGATGAATCCCTTGCTGTACTACCAGGGCTGCAAGAACTGGAGAACTACCATTGACCAGACATTAGATGGCTAAGACTTGGTACACTGGCTTCCCAAATGTAGCTTGACTCTCTAAGTGATGCTCATGACAATAATGCATGGTGAAAGTAAACATAAAGGGGCAAGTGGCCTTAACATAAATGTCCATGAGGGAGTAATTCTACAAGTACAGAAGACAACCAATCCATTGTGGAGCAGGTTCTAGTCACTACATTTGCAGAGGATTGTTAGCTGACTGATGACAAGACATGTAGTTACTTAGAAACTGTCTGTTTGGTACCTGCAAGCACTTTCCTCCTCAGAGCAAAGGCAGTCAACATGTTTTCCATCTCCCTAATTTCATCCACCCTCTTCAAGAAACACCTGAGCTATCTGTATAAATACAGGATGTTAAGGGCCTCCATCTGCTGATTCCCTCTGCAACTATGAATCCCGAGACTAGTGTGTACTGCCTGAGAAAGTTCAAAAATATGTTTGAGAGGAAGCAGGGATTCATCCCAATGAACACCTTATTCTTGTAAAAGAGCACTTATGGTTCTCTACATATGAGGGCTTAAAGTTGCAAGGTGTGAAGTGTCAAGGTAATAGCCGCCAGTAAAATCATTTTCCAAGAAATTGTCTTCAAAGCTACCAAGGTAGCAAGTTCAAACAGTGGGTGAACAAGCCTGGCTGCCATAAAGCTCAACCCCATCAGCTAGGTGGATTCCTCATCAGATGCTGGTGGTGGTGCAGGAGCTCTTTAATAAGCTGCTTAAGCATGTATTACTGGGCCACACTTCTGCCTTCCTTAAGATTATGATGCACAGAAAAAGTTGATGCGCATTCTGACAGTGAGGTCCAAGTCATTCAAATGTCTGAGGTAAATCAGAATAATTGGCAGACTGCCCAACCAGGGTAAAAGTTGCTATTCTGCCCAGATTGAGAACCATTATCCTTTGGAGGCATAAGTCTGCCAGATAGGTCATTTTCCTTGCAGCATCAATTACCTCAGAGGTATGTAATGGCAAGCTTGGTGCAATGAGGGAGGCTATATAAGAAGCCAAGACCTGAAGTCAGTTTAGGCCCCAGAAGCAAGGGAAGTATGCTTAGCTAGTACTGAGAGGAACTCCTGTTCAGCTAGGGACCTTAAAACCTTAAAGTATATCTTTCCTAGCTATCGCTGTATATGAAGAATGAGAGTGTTGGTTCTCTTCCCTGAACTTTGTGATGAGGCATGAAATTAGCAAAAACAGGGAAAAGCTTTACAGGAACTTCTTATACTATTAAGGAAAGAATGTGCCTATTGTTAGCTCCTTCATGCACTTAGCAGAAGAGGGAGGAAGGCTGCATTTTCCTAAGTCACATAGATGTCAATCCTTGAAGTCACCAATTTCAAAAAGACCTTGACCAAGCATTGCCTCTGTAACTGGAATTTCAAGAGAGGAATAAACACATAGCTTAGAACATTCCACTAGCTTTTTCACTTTTCTGGGGTTATGAACTACTGAGAAACCATGTATAGCTCATTAAAACAATCACTTCTCTGCACAAACCGTATGTCAGTATGCTCTATCTTATATATATATATATATATATATATATATATATATATATATAGATATATATATATATATATATATATATATATATATATAGAGAGAGAGAGAGAGAGAGAGAGATGCTACATAATGGATTGGGTGCCTGAAAAAATGTCAAGAGATCCCAAAAGCCACAGTTTCTCCAGGACATTTACAGGCAGGACTATTGGTCCAAGTTCTAACTGCTTGGTATGGAGCTTCTCATATAAGCCAAGTTTCGTCCAG
>NW_025056405.1:0-7352 GCF_019279795.1 Protopterus annectens | reverse complement strand
AATGATTGGTTTAATTGTAACAATGACATTGCTATAGACCTTTGTTGATGGGAGGTTAAAAGAAAGTGAACTACATACTCAACTTCATGCTGCAGAACACTTGTTAAGGCAGTTGATGATATAGGAATGTGAGAAAGAAGGACAAATATAAGATTTTTATCTCTAGAAACCGAAGGTGACTACAATATCTCATTTCGAACCTCGGTTTCAGTTCCTCGACCAAAAAGAAGGTTTATTTTATGGGATAAAGGCACACAGAGCCACTGTAAGCCACTTTCTATTTCTTCGCAAACCAGCCCAGATCCATAGTAGCAAACTTTTTCTTTTATGGACAGAGCTGGTGGCTGAGATCTTGGTATGGGAGAAAAGTCCTGTTAGTATAAACAGTCATTGCCAGTGACTTATAATGACTATTCACAAGAGTTCTGGATATAAGGAAGAAAACATGGCTATTAGTAAAACTTTAAAACAACATAAAAATCAAAGAAGAGTTTCTTTACTCAGCCAAATAAGAACGGGAATCCGAAATATAACAATGATATGTAGAATATCTTATTAAAGAGGAGGAAGCCACACTATGGGAAGAATAATAACATAATTCCATCAATTTAAAGAAATGGATTTACAATTATCTCTTTAAAATTCCCCAGGAAAAAATATTTGGTCGGAGGCAAGAGAAAAAAGAACAAAAAGACTGATAAAAAGAACCTGATGTATTATTTCCAAAGTATCAACTAAGGTATGATTATAACATATTAAAACCAACCTTTAATACACCAGTATAAAAGTGTCTTTTTTCTTTTTCTTTTCCTACTTAATTGTTTAATATAGAAGGCTTAAATGTTAGTACTAATTAATAACTTATTAAAACCCTGTATATCAGGTCTCTATTTACTTATTCTCAACACTTATTCTATACCTTATTCCCCAAATACTTATTCTCTATACCTATTCTCTAAATATTTGAAAACACAACTAATGAAGCTCCACTAGATGACTTTTTTATTTTGTTGCATGCTTTTAACATAGAACCGCCATTTTAATTGGTTTTCTCACAACACCAGTTGATAAATTACAAAATTTCTCAATGCCTGACAATAAATAATATTATCATTTTAGTAATCACATTTATGTTGCTTTTAAAGCCCAAGCATTCAAAACCATTGATTTATTTTGATGTAGAGTATTGTGAAAAATGTATATACAAATAGACCACCATGAAATATTTTAGATGTATTCAGTATATTGCCGTAGATGATGAAAGTAAAAAACATCCACGAACCTTCGCTCAGAAGCGGTTATTTTTAGTTTCCCTATTCAAAAAAGTTGTTCACCATTTACATATAGCAATGCAGTGACATATTTAATCAAAGGATGTAATTTGGGGTTTCGGCTGTATATTGTTTAGATAAAGGTTTCACTGGCTGGAGTTTTCTTTTAACACTCTCAAGGTTCTTCTATACAAGTGTTTGGCGAATAGAATAGTGCAAAATAATAATTTAAAGTGTGCACATTCAAAAATCATTGATTTAACGTGATGTAGTATATTGTGATAAAAATGTTATACAATAGAATCACCTCATGAACATTTTTACGCTCCATATTACTGTATTATTTGAAAGTAAAACACCACCAGCCTTCTGCCGTCATGGTATTTTAGTTTCCTTTATCTAAAAGTTGTTCACCACTATACAAGCATAGCACATGATATATTTAATTATACATAGATGTAATGGTTACTGGCTGAAGATGGCTGCAAAGTATACACTATCACATAGGAGTTTTCTTTTAACACTGCTAGTTTTCTCATATGTGTGGCTTGTTGGCTAGAACAGTGCAAAATAGTTAATGGTCTAAAAGGCACATTCAAATTATTGATTTAGTTTGATGTAGGTAGTTGTATAAAAACAAAGTTATACAATAGAATCACTCATGAATATTTAGAGGATTCAGAAGACATTGTGTTTATTTAGCAAAACATCCACGAGCCTAGGTGCCTAGTTATTTAGTTTCCTTTATTCAAAAAGTTAACTACTGTTTGTTGTTATACAGCAAGTTACTATATATTTAACTGTAATATATGTACCGGTTACTGGCCAGAAGATGGGCGTGGTAAATATATTACTATTGGAAGCCTCCAACACTGCTGGTTTCTTCCACATACAGCAATAGTTAACAGAATATGCGCTTACTATTTTAGAATAAATATTGCTGCTGTTGTTCTTGGTAAATGCTGTATGTGGTAGCTGAGGCGCAATTTTACACCTATAATTTGAATTAATGTGTAAAGTATATTAATGAAAATATTATAAAATGGAATTATTTTGTAACATTTTTGGGAAGCTATCTAGAACATTAAAGTATCATCTGAAGGTGGGCGGTATTCGCGTTTCCTCTGCTCGGCTTTTTCAGTTTTTGTCTGAAAAGTTGTTCACCGCCCATATTCATAAGCACGGCATATCTCGTGGTTAGATGCACCAGTTTTACTACTGAGTGGCAGAGCGCGGTAATGCATGCGTCATTGCAGCGTTTTAATGTCACACCGCCATGTTTTGATTACAGTAAAGGAAGCCGCTTTGCTTCAATTATTTTCATACTTCATATATTCTTTCGTATTTGATAAAATGTATGGTTTATTATCAATCCTTGTCATTGTTCGATGCAAGTATAAAGGATCTGGTTTTACAACGCTATTATAACAAGAAAGATAGTGAATCACTTAAATACTGTTGTGTCTTTAATGGGTGAGTGTCTGGCAAAAGAGCACATATGTGTTTCAGAACACATCTAACCGACACTGTTGATGAGTTTTATAGCTGTTGGGTTGTAGAAATGGAAGAAGAGGAAGGAAAAGGAAGGGCATCCTGAATGTCGTTTACTGGAACGGTACTTTCTATCGATTCAAAAGATTGCTTTATCATACTTAAGCATGTATAAAAGAAGTACTATACGTAGCCTATTATAAATGTTATTAGTTGGTGGGATAAGAGTGCTATTGCACCATTATCAAGGTATAGATTTCCTTTGCAAGTATAATTCAATTTGACCTTTCTCCTTCTGTTTTATAGTTTTAACATAAGCTGGGACCTTTTACTAGTTACCAGGATGTTCACCAGACGGTGATAAGCAGAAGTCAATATGCTGATATGTGTGATCTTTAAATTGAATCCAATAGAGAAAATCTAAGCAGAATACAATTGTACCACACTGTGAACCAAGGCATCATATATAAGTACTTAGGAGGAATTTCTTACACATTTTATTAATGTTACTCAGGAATTATCAGGAGCATAAAATCATTGACATTGACTGGAAGAATGAGAAATGCTTTACACGTGCTAATTATGTTTATTGATTTAATCAACTGTTATTATATTAAAATTCATAAATGAATATTATTGTCTGTAAAAAGACTTTAATTATTTTGGATAAAGGGTTAGCCAGGCGTCAATTAACTGCATTATGCTGATGTAATACCTATATAGATCTAAAAGCAAAAATCTTTATTTAAAAGAAACGAATCCACTATCACACTACCTATTTCCTTTTATTATTAATAACAACAAGCAGTCATCACTAGTTGACAATTAACAACCGACATTTACAATATATTGTCACGACAGTCTGGTTAATTTGCAAAAATTTCATAATATTAATGAAAATGAACATCTGGAATATAATATAAAGGTTAATTATACAAATGTCCATGAAAATTGTTTGTAATTTGAAATAATGTCCACGGAATCTAATGAAAAGGAAACAAAACTTCTGCCAGACTAGGGTATATGGTGTTATTTTACATAATATGTATCTTGTTCTCTGGTTTTAGTTTTCTATTTTTTTTTTTGAGGAGCTCAATTATGCAACATTTCCCTCATTAATGTAAACTATTATTATTGAGGGTAAATCATTTGAACTTTGTGTCCAAACAGATTTGAGGTGTTAGACACTTCATGTTTGGGATTTAGAATGGTGGGCTATCATTTAATTGTTTATTCACCTAGGTTAACGAATGTTTTCCCAGCTTTTTTCATTTTCTCGGGTGGTCCACCTGAAACTTTTTAAGTGTATAAATAGGAAATAAATATATTCATTTCAAAATAACTTTAAAAGAAAAGGTATAAATCAATACTCAAAATGGCATTACCTCAAAGGAAACAAAACTGGGAACAACAATCCAAAGTACAAATAAAAAGTAAAATGATAGAGGTTAACTTTTATTATCTATAAATATAGTCGGTTTGAAATAATTATAAAAGTTAATGAATTTCTAAGATATTTGAAATTACAAAAGCACAAATCATATTTATACAAGAATCTCATTTTAAAAGAGATGATAATTTCACATGGAAACCTAGTGACTATCGAATCTTTTCACCCCTTTACAAAAAAAAAAAAACAAGAGGAGTTATATTTATGGAAAAAAAAGTGTAGTTATTCTCGTGGATCATTTAGCAAATGGCAGATAAAGAAGTTAATATCAATTTTGAATAATAATAAAATATCAAAATAGAATTTGGACTTTCTAATAAATATTTACTGGATTCCTGAATAGGATTGTCTAGTGGTTAAAAACAACACATAGAATTAATTAACAAAGCAAATAGTTATGATATCGAGACTTGCATTTGATAACCCTGAAAACAACACAGAAAGTTGACCACAACTGGGAATAAATATTTCAAGAGATACAGAAAGCTTAAATCTAATAGATACATTTAATTTTAAAGATCTCTAACTCATTAAGTTACATTGCTGACATGCAATAATGCTTAATACTAAAACAAGATTAGATAAAATATTGTCTCCTGATTTTAAACAGTAGGATAAACAAAATTTCTATTATCCATGTCCCCTTCAGACCATAATGCCTTAAATTTAAAACTACAAATTGATTTCTGTGTGGATGAAACACCCAGGACTAGAACAAAGAAAGCTATATCCTTAAACGAAAAGAGTTTAAACCTTTAGTTAGATTCAGAAATAAAATACTTTAGAACAAACCTATTAACGATACAAATAAAGAGAAGAATTTGGGACAGAATTCAAGGCTTTTTGGGTGAATGAGTAGGATGCACAATAAAACAAAGCGAATGGAATCTGAACTGTGATGCAACATACAAAATCACAATACTACAGGAAATAAATACAAGTTCTTATGATGTAGATTCCTAGAAAAAAAGAAATTACAGATTTAAAATAAAAAATACAATGAATTCCTCTACCAAAACAAATCTAGCTTTGAAAACTAAAATTGCCTAAATGTCAACTTCAAACACTTAAGATAATCTAGCAATGAATTAAAAAAAGCAGAATTTATAGGTACAACATCATAAATATAGTTGGTACAAGGAAAGGGAAAAAGGTGTCTGATGTGAATGATATCTTTTAGCTTTTAAGTTCTGCTATGCTAAGCATTAAGTGAAAACAATACACAATATTTGGTTTTCAGACGGAAATTTAATAGTTCTTTAATAAAAAACTACCTGGACCAAATTAAAAAGTAGAATTGGATGTTATGTCTCCATAAAAGAAATAAGAAAGATAGTAATTGCTAAGTAAAAGACAACAAATCACCAGGAATGATGGAATAATAGCGAATGCTATATGTACTCTTTCCAAATTGTAATTTCTACTTCAGCAACATGCTAAATGATATTCAAACTCAAATGGATTAATTCGTTCATCCCGGAAATATCTACCAGGTTACCTATAAAAAAAGATAAAAGTGATCCATCCCAATATAGTTCATATAGACCTATATTTCTGCTTTGACAATGTATTATAAAATCTTTATGTCTATTTTAAATAGAATTAAGAAATCCCTTGACTAAAGCTGCAATGTAGACCAGCTGAGATTTGGAAGACACTTATATGACAATATTCGAGAATTTTAATTATAGCCTTGAAATAGGACAATCTAGAAGCCTGTGGTAATTGGCATTAGATATAGAGAGCATTTGATTCGGTAAACTGGTGCTATCTATTTAAAAATTTTGGAACTTTTAATTCCATTGAAACTTTATAAATTTAATAAAAAGAATGGAGTATAAAAGACAAACCGACTGGTAAAATTAGGCCCATTTACCCTCGAAGTTTCAAAATAACTGGAAGGCCTCGCGAAGCAAGGCCCTAAGGTTCCCGATCCTGTTTACATTCCTGGCGGAGAATCATTTGCCTG
This sequence comes from Protopterus annectens, assembly GCF_019279795.1. Taxonomy (NCBI): domain Eukaryota; kingdom Metazoa; phylum Chordata; order Ceratodontiformes; family Protopteridae; genus Protopterus; species Protopterus annectens. Next base: position 1,171 of record NW_025056405.1, on the reverse strand, counting down.
GAAGGCCAAGTGATCTAAAATAGAAGGAATTACTAACTGGCACAACTTAATTTAAAATCATGTTATTTGCTGATTTATATTGCTGGTATTAAGACCGAATGAAGAGTCCATGCAAGAATTATGTCATCAAGTAGAAGATTTCGTTTCATTTCAGGCCTTGTTTCAATAAATCCAAATCAAAACATAGCTCTAAATAGTTTAGATGTCAATCTAGAATAAATATCAAATAATTGGGAGAAAATGTTTCTTCACTAGAATATTTTGGAATTCTTATATCTGAGAGAGTGATACTACACTAAGCAACTCAATTATAAAATCCAAAATTTAATTCAAAATGCGACAGCTGGAATAAATTAATGCTAACTTAAAGATAGGTTGTAGTTAAAATGATATTATTACCACAACAAACTATAGCATTAGCAATCCACTTTGCCAGGATGATAAAAATATAAAGATACCAGAAACTTTTAATGGATTTTCTTGGGTGTCCGAAAAAGAATAGAATTGCATTCTCACACTCATAGCTAGACCTTGGGACTGGAGGAATTAATTTCCAGACATAGAAACGCATTTAAAGCTCTACTTCTATTAACTTATACTAAATTTAGTAAATCCAAATTATTCATCAAGATGTGAAAATTTTTACATTTAATTTTCTTCTAAAATGCGTGAAAATTAAACATTAAAAAATATGGAGTTGGAGAATTTTAACAACATATTTTCCTATACGTACTATGTCACAGGCCTACAAAATAAAAACAACAAAGCCCACTAATTTATCATATCTGAATATTTTATAATCTATTTAGAAAATTTATAATGAAATCCAGATATAAAATTATGAATTGATTCTGAATACCATTTAAAAACATCAGTAATTCTTAAAGAAAATCCAAGAAAATAGCTCAGCTAATTGGGGAATCCAAAACTTTATTTACTGGTTTCAGTGCCAGTAATCAAGGGTACTTTAACCACCCAACAAGCAGAAGCAAATGAGTTTGTATATCTGAAATAGAACAGAACTTCAAAATACTACAATATGCAATGGCGTAGAATTATTAATGGTTCAAGTCTTTAATACTATACTTGGTGCCCAAAATATATGCAAGAACTTCAATTTATGAAACCAAGGTTACATCGTATCTAATTATACAAAAATTTTAAATATGTA
>NW_025056404.1:0-7070 GCF_019279795.1 Protopterus annectens | reverse complement strand
AATATAGGAAATAATTATGTCCTACAATCTCAGGACATTTGCCATTTTTAATATTTTTTGTCAGGACACAACTGCTCAAAGAGGGACTGTCCCTCGCAAAGTGGCCAGGTGGTAACCCTACCTATGATAAGAAATGACACCAGTACATACTTTCTGCACACTTTAAACAGTTCTCAACAAAATGAGGTTTCAGTGAAATGAGTTTTTTAGTGTTATTATATGGGCCCCTGCCCATCCTATCCCTAGGCTGATATACTCCCTTCCTAAAATATGCTACATCATATCTTATGCATTGTTCAACCTTCATCATCTCCATTTGTACCCCCCCTCTGTCCACCCCATTTCTTTCCATTCTAGTGTGTGCATATCCACCCATCATACCTCTCAACTGTCCAGATTTTTGCCTCATATTTTTACTCTGTTCTTCACAAAATTTGTAATTTTCTGGCAAATCATTAGAGGAATGAAGCCACTAAATAATGGCATATACATGAGTTTCAGACTTCATATCCTTCACAAAATGCATGTTAATGCAACATTTGTTAATCTAGCACCTTTCTAGGTTTATAAAAGCATATTAAAAAAATCTGTCCTTATATTGGGGCCTTTTTCCCCCCATTATTCTTGTCTTTGTTTAGATTTCTTGTGGTAAGAGGTTGTGAGGTATGATCCCTGTTATTTATGCTGTTTTATGTATGTTTGCTTGCCCCCTCACACTTGCCTACCCTGTATTTCATTCCCTCTTTCTTGTCACAATTGCTCCTCATCCTTATGCCTACATAAGTAAAAGGGGGTTCCATCCTGACATAAATTTACAGTTTCCCCATCCTACATTCTCCTCTATATTGTCCTTGTGCACGTTCTTTTGCTTATATACTCCTTTGCCACCCCATTTTATACATAGGTTCATAGGTTCATAGGTTCATACTAGGCTATCTGCCCTAGGGCATTTATATGCCTAGCCAGAGTGTGTTTGGCTTTCGCCACCCATTTTAAATTAATTTTGCTATGCCCTTTTTCGAGGTTAGTATACTGTGCCTCTGTCTAACAGTGACACAGAAGTGATAACCGGGGTAAACCTACGATTTCCCATCCACTCATCAAGATTCCTCTTGAAGAGAGTCAATGAAGGACTGGGATTTTATTCCAGACTGGGATTTTACTCCAGAGTGAAGGGACTGGGATTTTATTCCAGAGTGAAGGGAGCCTCTGGGTTATGAATCTGTCCCTCTAGCATGTCCTGTTTATTTCAGTGCTGAGGTTCAAGTCTGTCGAGCTCGTAGCTCGATGGGATTTGGATTTTCTGAGGTGCAGCATGTCCATTAATTTCGGGTTGGACATGGCTTTATACGTCAGGCACAGATCGCCTCTGAGCAGGCGGTATGCCACTGAGTAGAGCTGGAGTTTTTTTAAACCCGGGGCAGCATATGGCATCTGTTTGAGCCCTTTGATCCTCTTGGTGAGGTACTTTTGGGGTCTTTCCAGTTGCTGCAGGTGTCTGGTAAGGTACATCCCAAAAGGGGCATTGTACTCAATTATGGGCCTGATGAGGGATGAGTAAGGAGGCACGATGACCTCCCTGATCTAGATATGAATCCCTTCATGATTAGGTGGGCTATATAAAATGTTCTTCTAACCACTTTGGCCACATGGTTGTCAAATGAGAGATTGCTATCAACTTGGGTCCCCAGGTCCCTAATTACTTTTTTGTACTTAATGGATTACCACCTATGTGGTAATTTGTGGCACTTTGTTTTTGCCAAAGGGGATGACTACACTTTTTGGTGTTTTACTGAGGCCATGGCTCTGGCACCAGTTGTCTGTTTCTATGAAGCCCTTTTGAGGATGTCAGTCGGCTGAGAGTTTATTATGGCCCAGTTTGCAGTCATCATCTTAACTTGGTCAGCCACAGTCCTTCCTTGCTGGCCTGTAACCTCCGAGAAATATATACCGGACAAGAGAGGTCCCAGGGACTGTTTCTGGGACACCACTTGTAACTGGTTTGAGTCTGACATGGCTCCAATTTAATCATGTGGGTACTGTCCTTCAGCCAGTTTGCAAACCCATCTAGAGACATAGGCTTATATTTAGCTGGTGAGCTTATCTATAATGCCCCGAGGGGTATTGTATCAAGGCTTTAAGGAGGTCCAGGTAGGCCGTGGAACACCTTCCTCTGCCAATGGCCAGTGACTGCTTCAAAGAAATCGACCAGGTTTAAGAGGGCAGGATCTGCCCTTAACACGTTCTTAACCAAGTAGGATCCAGTGTCTGGCATGTCCCCAATATCTTTATTTATGAGGTCCATGATGATCCTTTCCATAGCTTTGCAGACCAAGCTACTCAGGCCTATGGGGCCTTAGTTTACAGGATCCATTGTGGTACCACCTTTGTGGAGAGGGACCACTGTTGCTGCACGCCACCTCCCTGCACATATCCTGTGGTGGCGCTGAGATTGAACAGAAGTTTTATGTTTGGGTTTAGCTCTTCTTGGAGTTCATGTAGGACGAGCCCAGGACACCTGCCTGGCCCCCATTGATGCTGTGCTTTTTGCTGAGAGGGAGCGGCATCTCTACCTTGAGCATCTGAGATGTCAAGGCACTCTGCTGATAGATATTTTCCTTGGTGGGGGAGGGGAGTCGAGCCTGAACCTGTCAGCCAGGGATGTTGGCAAGGTCTGTGGGTTCGATGTATTTTTTTGTCACTTGGACCAATTTGAGCATATCTGGGAATTCCCACCCAGGTTCCTAACATAACTAAAGCAAACCTTGTGATTATCCTTAGTGTCCCAGTAATTTTTCTCTCGGGTTGGCCTTAGACGATTTTATGAGTGCCCGAAGCCTTTTTGCTACTGATCAGAGATGCCTCCTTTGGGATTGCCCACCAGCGTAGTAGCCTCCTCCCATTGTAGTCTGTTTGATGGCAGGGTCCACCAGACAGGACGGCCAGTCTCCTTGGAGGACTGGGTCTTGTCATTTGGGATTGCATGATCCATGCACCTGAAAGTGTTCATAGAATGCTTATAAAGGATTCTATGTCTGGGCCCTATTTTCCACAGGCTCGGGGCTGAAGGATTCCACCTCGGTTTTGAGGAGTGTGAATTTGCTTAGAGAAGTTTTTCACCATGGTTTTCTGCAGGGGTGGGTCAGATGAATATCTAGTGAGATTTAGTTTTGAGGAATCTGATCTTACCAGTGAGGGATACACTTGGTCTGGAGCATAGAGTCCCCATGTTGGTGATGATCAGGTCCAGTATGTTTTCCCCTGTGGGAGGAAAGAGAGATGTCGTTGTTCCATAGCATTTGAGCTTGGCACCCGTGTAGAACCTGGGCTAGGGTGTTGAGCTAGAGTAATGCACCCAATCTATGTTTGGTAGCTGAAGTCATCATCAATATAATTCGTGTTTGGAGAGACCTTCATATTTTCCAGTGTTCTCAGGAAGGCTGAGTGAGGTTCCTGGGTTTGGGGAGGGTGGTCTGTAGCAGGCTATAAACTGGAAGGCAGTTTTACCTACTGTTAGTTGCACATGGATAGTCTCTGGATGCTTCTCGTGGTTGTGCCAGCTACCAACCTGAGGTGTGGGGTATTCGACTAGTTAATCATTGATACTCCTCCTCCTTTTGTGGTCTCGGTCCAAGTTTTCTAGCCTAATGTAGCATGGTAATGCAGGTATAACCTGGTAGTGCTGGGGTGCTGTCGAGCCTTGAAACCAGGTTTTCTGTTACTGCACAGATATCAATGTTTCCATGCTAAGGAGAGTTTCTAGAAAATGTGCATCTTAAGGTTTAGACTTCTGCACAGAGTAGCATTACCTTCAGTTTCTTTATCCCTTTGTGATACCTATGGAGGTGGGTTTGTCTTTGAGCCTCTGCCTAAAAAAGGCACTATGGGGGTAGTGTTGTTTCCTGCTAATATCCGAAAGCCCAGGGTGACAGGTGTCAAGCCGCCCCTTATGTAAGCATTAGTGGCTTGTCGAAAGCATGTCATCCCAGACCTGACAGGGCATTGATCCCCTTTGAATGACATCACAATACTTCTAAGCCAATTGTTGAAATTGATCATCTTGTCTTCATATTGTGGCATCATTCTGGTGAGGGTAAGATGCTACTCAAGGTCAGGGTCATACCGGCCTGGGCTACATGCTGCCCAGAGAGCTCCTCTATGTCTCTTTCATGTAGTCCAGGGAGGTATCGTCTTCAGGTCATTCACAATGCCAGCATGGACAATGACCGAACACATATTTGCACTTCTGGCCTTGGGAGTGACATGCTGACAAGCTTGTGTTAGTGTGGCGGATCCTAGCTAACTGACAGGACAGCCTGCCACCCGCGACCTTCTCCTTGTTCAGCTCTGGTGAGCCGGACGCCAGTGTGCCTGACGATAGAGTCATCCTATTACAAGTGTATCAGGTGCTGTTTAGCTTCCAAGGGTTGTGACGGTTCAGCACACTGGCTTTGGTGGAGCTATGTGTTGCACATCGCGGTTTTGTTTTGGGGTAGCGGTTGCTTGGGGTGTCTGCTTTGAAGGTCTCTCGCTGCTTAGGGCAGATTTTATTTGTGAGCCTCCAAGTATGTTTCTGTGTGTTTGGTGTGTTTGCTCTTGCTGTCATGGTAGGTCTATGTGGAGACTGGAATTGTAGTGATTGTGGGTTTCTCTCCTCCTGACTGGTTACGGCCCAGTACTGAGTTGAGAGAGCTTAGCCTCTAGTTTGGCATATATATGATTGCATCTCTCACATGTGTTGGAATTTGTTGGGAAGTTGGAGAGGGTTGTTCAGGTACATGAGGCAGTTGTAACATTGCCTCAAGATTCCTAGATTCACCAGCTGGAGCGAGAGGAGATTGACAACTGGACCTTTGGACATGCTAGAATAGTATTGGGAATTCCTTTATAATTGAAAAAGGCCACGGGGAACAAGGCACTAAGGGGAGTTTGTGACGTAGTGCTTTTAATTTTTTAGTGCTGACTTATATAATTGCTTAGTGAGCAAGTGCCAGGTGACTTAAATGCAATGTGTTACAGGCAACTTAAATGCAAAAAACTACAACAGTAACTTTCTTTCATGAAACAAGGAAATAAGTACAGAGCAATGCAGATATCACTAGGGTCCACAAAAGCGCTGAAAAGCCGTGTTTTAGGTGGAATTAGCGTTTCAGGGAAATAACAAGCAAACAAACAACAAGCATACAAACAAAGCTAGATTCAGCAGGCCTGGATCTAGTCTATGCGACAGCAAACAAGGTGTACCAATTTCAGTAAGAAGTAGTTGAAATATGCAGGCACTATAAGCCTTTAACCAGAAATTCCCAGCTCAGAAGGGCAGAGTCCAGCCTCTCCTCCCACAAGAGTGCAGACTACGAACTCTCTTAATGTAAAATAACTGGCCTGAAGCCCAAGTGCTTAAACCAGAATTAATACTATTTTAGAATAACAGACACTGAGCCCTCAATCAGCAGTTCCCAATTTAGAAGGATGTAAGCTACCTGTTCTGCCACTAGAGTGCAGACCACAAACCATCTTAATGTAAAACAACTGGTCTGAAGCCCAAGTGCTTAAACTAAAAGGCTTAGAATGAGTTACACCAAGCAGTAATAAATACAATTGAGTACTTTTAAGATGACGCAAAAGCAAAATAAAGTAGGAAGAAACACAAATACAGTAAAAGCAGATAATTTTTTTTTTTGAGTGAGCAAATGAGATGGGCCCAGGAGTTACAGGACAGAAACAAGTGCAAATGCAGGCCTTCAAATTAGAAAGTTGAGAGAGATGGAAGACCGCCCAAACGGCCAATAACTACAAATTCTTGGCCAGAACCACTCCCTATGTGGTAGACAGGTTACCTAATGCTTACCACTCCCACTGATAAGCTAGAAGGCTTCCCTCCAACACAGAAAGGCTTGGGGGGCTCAGAAGCTTACAAACAGTCCTGGATACAGCAAATCTGTATCTGGAACACTAATTACAGGAAAGGTAGGAAACAAGCTTACAATTTTTTTTTTCAGAAAAGTAGCAAAAACAGTAGTAAAAACAATTCACATGCAGTGCAAGCTGGCACACTTGAGTATGTAGCAATATTTGTCCACACACACAGTTTGAAAAAATGAAATGAAATTAAAAAGGACTAAAAGCAAGTGCAGAAAGGGTTAATAAGGAAGATTGGGGAAAAGAGATGGGACTGGGGGAGTGTCCTAGACCAATTCTACAGTGGGGCGGCACTGCAAAAGCCACCAAATTTAAACTACAACCAAGACAGGGGTGGGAAGACAGTTTCAACAGAGATGTGAGGAATCACAGTGCAAATTATAAAAACAAAAAAATATATACTTATCTCTGTGTATTTGCAGAACAGTAAGACAACAGATATCTAAGCAACAATTTAGCTCTATAATACTGAATAATATAGACATATATATTCAGCTCTATATATTTGCAGATAGTCTTGTAAGGCTGTCTCTCAGCAGCACCACAGGTTCCAATTAAATGGGCTGTTATTAACGGGGTCATATTAAAGGAACATGAGATAAACAACTTACAAGCTATAAAAAACAGGTTTTATCAGCTGAAGAGAGGCAGAAAATACGGGGTGGGGTGGGAGAACAATTTCCTTAGAGATGTTAGGAATCAAAGTACAAATTATAAAACGGAAAAAATATATACTCATCTCTGTATATTTGCAGAACAGTAATACAACAGATATCTAAGCAACAATTTAGCTCTATCATACAGAATAATACAGAAAAATATACTCTAGCTCTATATATTTGCAGATAGTCTTGTAGGCTGTCTCAACTTCTGAGTTACAATTTAATTGCGGGCTATTATTAACAGGACATATTAAGGGAACCTTGAGTTAAGCAACATACAAGCTATAAAAAACAGTTATATCAGTTGAAGACAAGGCAGAAAATGAGTGGGGGGCGGGGAAGACAGTTTCAACAGAGATGTGAGGAATCACAGTGCAAATTATAAAACCAAAAAAATATATACTGATCTATGTATATTCGCAGAACAGTAAGAAAACAGATATCTAAGCAACAATTTAGCTCTATAATACAGAATAATACAGAAATTCA
>NW_025056403.1:0-6426 GCF_019279795.1 Protopterus annectens | reverse complement strand
CCAGTTTCATATGTTAAAGTATCAGCAGCATATTATTGGATTGCTTAAACAGAAAATGATGTTGATTCCTGATTGTGGAAAAGGATTTACTGCATTCGCTGAACAAGTTGGAAAACATACTTTGCATGTGGTTTTGATCACTAGAGGCATCTTGCAGAAAAATTACTGGATGCTCCTTAAACAGGACCGCTGTTTGGCAACAGGCAGAAGTTCTTAAAAGATGGAGAAAAGCTAAATCTATGCAAACTGTTAAAGATTTTTACAAGTACCCTAAGTTTAGTAGGCATTGGCCTTCCAAGAATTGGTCCTTTCCTGCCTCTTCCAGACCTTCTCAGTCCAAACCCAGACCCAGCAGAGCTCCCAGTTCAGTCCCAGGATGCAGGACTAAGCATGGGGGCCTCCACTTCCAAATCTGGAGTAAAACTCCCCTATGGTAAACTGTCTCAATGACTTCTTTTAAAATCCAAGCACTTCTCAACTGACTGCCTTTGGGGAAAGATTGCTTTCATGCAAAGAACTGGGAACTCATTACCCAGGACAAATGGGTTTTAAATATAGTGTCCCAGGGATACAGATTTCACTTCCACACTTCCAACATCAAGTGGATGGCCAGATCTACCCCAAATCAGTGGGCAGAGGCCCAAAAAGTACTTTCTCTTTAAGCATGGGGGCTATTCAATTGGTACCAGAAGAGGAAAAGGGACAAGGTTTCTACTCGAGACTTTTCCTGGTACCCAGAAAAGACAATTCATGGCGTCCTATCCTGGACCTGTCTTCTCTAAACACCTTTTTGGTGATTCCAAAATTCAAGATGCTGACTCTTCACCAGCTGCTCCCTATACTAGGCAAAGACGCCTGGTTGGCAACACTAGATTTAAAGGAAGCATACCCGCACATCCCAATCAGGGAATCTTGCAGAAGATACCTACGCTTCAAAGCAGGTTACACACATTATCAGTTCTCTGCACTGTCCTTTGCCTTATCTACTGCGCCCAGGGTATTCACAAAGTACCTAGCTCCAGTCATTGCATTTTGCAGGCAAAGAAATATTCAAATATACCCATACCTGGACGATTGTCTAAATTTAGGCAGAAGCCAGGACATACTTTTGAATCATCTGGCCTTTGTACAAAGGGTGCTAACTTGTCTGGGGTACACCATAAACAAAAAAGAAATCACACCTGGTACCCTGTCAACAAATTATATTCCTGGGAGCAAGCTTGAATACAACTTCCCAGGTGGCTTTCCTCGCCAAAAGAAACAAATTCATTTGACAACCTACTTCAAACAAGTGGCCACAAAAACCCTGCTATCTGTAGAGACAAACACTGCAGAAGCCTTGGGGTCCAAGTGGGCCCCTGCATTTTTTCTATCCCATATGCAAGAATGTATATGAGGAAACCATATATATCTAAAAAGCTCCTTATGGTACAACATTCCCCAGGATCTAGGTACAAATGATTCCTATCATACTTGCTTTACGCCTTAGAGTTCCTTTCAGTGGGCAGAGGCCTGCCAAAACAAGGACTACTCTTTCACACCACCCCTGCTACCCAAACCCCAATAACAGGACGACTGAAGCTATGAAGTAACAGCATCTTCTTGGCAGGAAGCATCTAGCAAATGAACCTGTCAAATGCACCTGCACATCAATCAAAAGAAATGTTAGGCTGCAGCGAAATGCCTTGACAGCTTCCTTCTAGGATCACATCTTTCAAGGATAACCAATGGTAAAGATTCGACAACACTCACTGTTATGTGGTACATAAACAAGCAGGGGGTACACATTCTTACCCCTCTGCAGACTAGCCATGGCATTGTGGAACACAGCCTTGAGCTACCAAGTGCACCTACAAGCTCAATTCCTGCCAGGAAAATTAAATACACTGGCAGACGGACTAAGCAGAAACCTCATGGACCCACACGAGTGGAAACTGGAACCAAGGATTTTCAACATGTTGACAAGCAAATGGGGGAGCCCAGATATAGACCTGTTTGCCTCTTCCCAGAACTACCAATTGGACAAATTTTGCACAAGGACTCCCCACAAACAAGCCTGGAAAGTGGATGCTCTGTCCTTCAGCTGGAAAAACCTATCAGTCTATGCCTTCCCCCCTCTGCCTCTGCTCTCCAAAGTACTATTAAAAATCAAACAGGACAAACCAAGGATGATTTTGATTGCTCCAGACTGGCCGCGCCAACACTGGTGCCCCCTCCTGAGCAGTGTCACGGTTATCCCCATGGCACCTACCTCAGACTCCTTCCCTGTTGTCTCAGCAGGATAACCAGATTCTGCACCCTCAGCTTCTAGCACTGAGCCTTGCAGCCTGGCTAATTATATAATCTCTCCTTTACCATCCCTCAGAAATCTGTGATGGATATCATTTTAGAGGCAAGGAGGCCTAGTACTAGAAAATCTTGTGCTGAAAAATGGAAAAGATTCTGTGCCTGGAACCAGTCTGTAGGGATGAGCACAGCAGTGCCCAATTTACCTCAGAATTTACAATACTTAACTGAGATGCTTCACAAGGGCCTGTCTTTTTCCTACATTAAAATCCACACCATTTCAGCTCATTATAACACAGAAACTCCAGTCTTCTCGCATCCACTGCTCAAGCAGTTCCTTAGAGGGGCCAAAAATTTAGACCACCCAGGAGAGCTCCAACCCCAGCCTGGGACCTTAACTTTGTTTTGGAGAAACTCTCTCTACCTCCTTTCGAGCCAGCTGCTACTGCAGGCTTAAAATTTCTTTCTTTGAAAACAGCTTTCCTTTTAGCAATCACTTCAGCTAGAAGGGTATCTGAATTACAGGCCCGTATGGCAGTGGAGCCTTTCATCATCTTTCATGCGGACAGGGTGTCCCTCAAAACAAATCTATCCTTCATGCCCAAGGTGGTATCCAGTGTGGCTCTTAATCAGTCCATTCATTTGCCAACCTTCTTTCCCAATCCACAGAAAAAAAGGGGAACGGATACTGCATTCCTTAGATGTGCACAGACAACTTAGATTCTACTTGGACAGGACTAAACCTCAAAAGAAATCTGAACAACTGCTGGTGGCATTTGCTGTAGGGGCAGAGGGGGGAGGCTATTTCAAAGCAAACCATTTCTAAATGGATAAGCCATTGCATTCATTTCTGCTGTAAGCACCATGGAAAGCCTGTCCCCCAGGGGATCAGACCTCACTCCACCAGCGCTGCACCTTCCTCTACAGCCTTTCTTAGAGGTTTCCATACCGGGGACATCCTAGTAGCTGCTACGTGGAGTTCTGTACATACTTTCACCAAGCTTTATCATTTGCCAATTTTCTAAATCCAGAGCTGGCTTTGCCACTGCAGTCTAGCAGGGCCTTATAGCTGGCCTAATGCTATCTAAATTCCTCCTCCCAACCATAGCTTTGGGATTCTACCCAAATGTAATGACTGCAACAGTGAAACATGAACAATAGTACAGTTGTGTACACTTACCATAAATGTAGATGTTAGAGTGTATTCACTGTTGCAGTCCTGGTATCCCTTCCTCCAGCCCCCTAACTTTTTCTGGCTATACCTCTACTTTTCTTTACTATGCTTAAAAGCGTTTTTGGTGTATTTGCTTTTTGTTGAGTTTATCATTGTACTTTTATATTTAATTGCTTCCCATTAGGGGGGGCACCTGACATCTGAGGCAAGAAAAACTGATGTAATGGCGTTGGCTGCATGTTTTATACCCCTGACGACCTGACGTCATGGAAGAAGGGACAGTTAATCAGGCCGACTGAGGGCTACCTGCAAGCAGATAACCCAAATGTAATGACTGCAACAGTGAATACACTCTAACATCTACATTTATGTTAAGTGTACACAACTGTACTTTGTCACTTCTGTGCTTTGTTCAATGCCAGAACTATCCGTCATTGGGCCCTTATTGTAGCTAGATATTTTCGCTTACAGTCCTCTAATTCTGATATGGCTTCAGTAAGCCATCTGACATCAGATCTTCCAAAAAAACGTAAAGACCGAGACAGACCACACAGGTCCAAACCTACCGACAACTTTTTGTTAAGCTAGTCAGTTCTCCTGTTCTCAGTGAGGCGCTTTCATAGCCCCTGATGCCCGCTTCTGTGGATTCGCAGGCAGCTACTGAGACCCTTTCGGAGTCTGGTATGTCGCAGAACTCTTTGGCTAAGGATCCTGCGGTTGTCTCTACTTTGGATGGGTCAGCTGAGCAGGCACCTTCAGGAGTTTAGTACCAAATCTCGACAAACCGATGTCTTCCATCTACTAATCTTTCAAAAACAGAGTTTCTTAGGCCCAGGGTATGAACCACACCCAAGAAACCGACGACCCAATCTCGGGCACCTGCCTCCTTGCCTCAGTCTCGAATGCTTAAAATGGCAGAAGAGCTTATGCTGATCAGGAGAAGCCAAGCTACCCCTCCAAAAGGAAAAGAGATCTGTCCCCTGTAGTTTTGTCCGAACAAGAGTCCGATGACTCTGATGCATCTGAATATGAAGACATACAAACCCTCTGTACTTGTGAGGATTCTGATGCAGAGGACACCTTCCCTACATCCTTTCCTCTAGAGGATTTTTCCTTTGGGGGAAACGCTTCATACCTTTAAGGGGACATTTCCATTGTGAGAGTGAAGACTACCCTCAATCTAAAGAGACTCTGAATTCTTAGATCTTCCACAGCACAGACCCTTGGCCATCCCCCCAGTCCTGTTTGTTGTGGAGGATGTTTTCCTGGAATCCAGCTCGACTCCTGACACCCTCCCTTCTGCACCCAGAAAACCAGACAAGTACTATAGAGTCCCTGACTCGAACAAATTTCTTTTTAAAAATCCTACTGCTGACCCTGAGGTAATTTCTCAAGGGCCTAAAGGGATTAAAACAACCTCTGCTTAAGAATCCCACACCTTCAGATAGGGATTCCCGAGCACTAGACAGATGGGGTAAAAAAAAGTATACACCTCAGCTACTCTTGCTATTAGGGCACTAAATTGTCAGTTCCATATGCTACAATTTCAGCAACATACCCTGGAACTCCTCAAACAAAAGTCTTCCTTTCCTGCTTGTGCAGAATCTAAAGAGTTACAAGAGTTAATGCATTCTGCAAGTCAAGTAACTAAACACACATTGCACTGTGGTTTTGACGCTCTAGAAGCTTTTTGCAGGGCAGCAGTCACTGGATCTGTCATTAGAAGACATGCATGGCTTGGGAACGGCCCCTGCCAAACCATGTAAAATCTAAAGTGTTGATGCCCCCTTGCACAAAGACAACTTATTTGGCACTAAGGCAGAAGAGGTCTTAAAGTGATGGAAGAAAAAGCAAAATCTATGCAGACCTGTTAAGGGTTTCTTACAGGTCCAGCCACCCAGGTTCAGCAGGCATTGTCCCACCAAGTACTGGTCTTTTCCTGCTTCCATTAAGCCAGTCCATCCCAGGCCCTGGGGAACCAGACCCCCCAGACAGCAGCCACAGGGAATGCAGAGACCTAAGCATTGGACTACCTCCACTTCAAAAACCAGGGAGTTTTAAGCCAACCCCTTATGGTAAGAACTCATAATGACTCATCTCCCTCACCCCCCTCCCTCTGCCCACCTTCACTTACCCCTAAGAGAAAAACTCTCCTTTCACGCAAGCACCCGGGCCACCATTACCAACATTCACTGGGTTCTCAACATATTGTCTCAGGGATACGAATTTTCCTTCCAGACCCTTCCAACCCCAAAAGGGTTCCCAGCTCTACCTCCAAACCAGTGGGCAGAGGCTCAAAAGCAAATCCTTTCCCTGCTTTCTATGAGGGCAGTAGAGCACGTTCCTGCAGGACATATAGGCCAAGGATGTTCTTCGTGTTTCACTGTTGCAGTCATTACATTTGGGTAATCTGCTGGCAGGCTGCCCTCAGTTGGCCTGAATTCCAAAATCTTGGGTCATGTGTCGGTTGCTGTCTCCTCTTCCATGATGTCAGGTCGTCAGGGGTATAAAACATGCAGCCGACGCCATTTTCTTTAGTCTTTCTTGCCGCGCAGTGCCCGAAGCAGAAGCATTTCGCAAGTGCTGGTCGGCCAACTACTGAAATATTTGAGTTTGAGTTTCAGAACCGAAGTCTTCACTAAAGCGACGTACCCCGTTGGGGAAACTTTTTTTCTTGCTCCTTACCGATGTCAGTAAAAGTTAATAATTGTATTACTTGTGGAAAGCAAATACCTCATAAGGATTTCCATTTATACTGTATTCCTTTGCCTAGGCCCTGATCACAACGTGCCTGGCTTTTTTTTCTAGATTTAACCAATGCACTATTAAGCGGTATATTTTGCATCAAAGTATTTTTGGAAACTGATTTAAAAAAACAAAACCAGAAATGGTGCCGTTGGGATAGCAATCACTCTGAGTACCCATAAAACCAAGAAAGGACAGAAGGCATAGATACAAACAGCCCA
>NW_025056402.1:0-7791 GCF_019279795.1 Protopterus annectens | reverse complement strand
GAAAAAACCCATACAAAATGATTTCAAAAAGTACATACAAAAAACAAAAAACAAACAACAAAAACACACACACACACACACACACACACACACACACACACACACACACACACACATATATATATATATATACAAAAGTATCCAGAGATATATACATATATATACAAATATATGCACAGATATACTGTCACAAATGCCCAGCCATACATATATATGGGCGGCATCTATATGTCCACATATACACAATAAGTTGCATTTAATGCATGAATATATGTCTCCATTGGGGTATATATGGACACGGATTGAAATATGTCAATAAATATATATATACCCACAGAGGTATATACAGCCACACATCTGTAGATAGCAATGGTGAATTAACAGACACATATATGTCCATGCGTGAATGGGCTTGACCCCCAAACAATATACATCAACGTCTGAACTGGCATGCACCCGACCAAAGCGTCCACCCGCCCAATACACTACCAAGCTCATTGTATTGTACGTATGTCATTGAAATAGGAGTTTAAATTAGCCCTCTGTCGCTTCACATATTGACATCACGCCTCTTCCTCACCCACTAGGTTGGGCAGTACAGGCCCATCAAGCCAAGTCCATCCCCAACCCATACATTTCATTGCCCGCATTTCCGCTTCCCCCTCCGCTGCACGCAGCCATCCCAACCATGTTTACCAGCCACGGCTACCCACCACTACACATTGCCCCACTACACACACCTGGAATCCATCCTAATGTTGTCTCGACCCAAGTATTCTAGGTCTGGCTGCGCCCAAGTAGTCCACACACATAGCCATGGGTACCTATGTAACTCTGGGTGTGAAGCGAAAGTTCTTATACACAATGTTGGGCTGTTATGAGATGAATGATTACCTGGGTACTAACAGATTTCATGTGTGACTCTGTGTACACTAAAAAGTTAGTTCTAGGTGTGCATAAAGCATCGTGGCACACAAGGATGGCTGGTATGCACACGAGAGCCACAGTACCCAGCTATAACAGGCAACATTACAGGATATGCAGCTAAATATGTGGGGTATGTGTGTGTGTGTATGTATATATATATATATATATATATATATATATATATATAATATATATATATGTATGTATATATATATATAAATATAATATATATATATATATATATACTCTCATATATAATATATATATCATATATATATATATATATATATATATATACCCACAACTACAGGGAGATATGCCTCTCCTCTCTGTAGTCTAGCGTGTACATACATAGACAGACATATATATAAATACCCACATATAGATATATACATATGGAGACACCCAATAGCCATCCATGTATGTCATTATTTACATATATATATATATATATATATATATATATATATATATATATATACATATATATAGATATATATATCTAGATATATGTTATGCATACATATACATATATATATATATATATATATATATATATATATATACTTTATACATATACAGATATATATATATATATATATATATATATATATGTATATATATATATGGTTCCCATTCCAGAAGCCTGAAACATCATAAGCCTGAAAATCAAAATCACTGAAACCAAAGAAGCTGAAAATTCAAGGATCCACAAAGACTCAAGAATCCCTGAAAGCCCAAAATCCTGACGAAGACCAAAGATCCTGAGAACTCAAAATCCATGAAAACAGAAGTAATGCTAATATGTCACTATAAGGGCACTAATATCACACCAGCTGACCCTGACCCTAACCTAGCCTAACCCTAAGTCGCTGTCCATCACTACTCCTTTTACTCTCACCTGACCCAGCGCCCTAAACCTAACTCACTTAAACCGCCCCTAACCCCAATATTTGTCACTATTGCATACATGCCTAACCTAGCACCCTAACCTAACTCCTTAGGCTTAAACCCATACATAACCTAAAAAATAAAACCAACCCCACTTTTACTTACCTGACCCCAGCATGACCCTAACACCACAGGGCTAGCCAACACAATAGCAAAGCCACAATGACATCCAAGTATGTCTATTTTGTGTTTTTCAGGATTTTTGAGTTTCAGGATTTTGGTCTTTCCAGGATTTTGGGCTTTCAGGATTACACGAGTTTTCCAGGATTCTGAATTTTCAGGCTTTTGGTTTCAAGTTTGGTTTTGAACCCTCCCAGGCTTATGATTAGCACCAGGCTTCTGAATGGGAACCATATATATACTATTCTATATATATGTATATATATATATATATATATACATATACATATATATATATATATATATATGCTCTATATATATATATATATATATATATATATCCAAAACAAAAAGAGACCCAAAATGGATATGTAAAAACCAGCCCTGGCAGGAAAAGAAGCTTAAACCAAATGATGAATCTTCAAAAACCACAAAAGAAGTATCAAAGCGTTTAAGAAGCTTGATGAGGTATATACTGATCATTTTGAAAGCTTTTTAATGAATGTAAGTGCTTTCATGGATGCTATATCCGCTTCATCAGACATGTTCTACAAAGAAACCAAATGCATTATATAAGCTAATTATACTGACATCATGCTATTGTACCTTAGTAGAAACCAAATAATACAATGTACTAATGAATCAATTAATCAATTACACATAAAAGATTTTTTAAAAACGTGAATACTGTGCAAAATCCACAAGCACAAAAGTTAAAATATATAAAAACAACAATTTATGTTTGCGAAACATACTCTACATGAAGGAGCTGAACATATTTTTCTATTTCAAGTGTTGCAAGTTCTAACAGAGTCCATACACATTGGCGACTTGGTAAATAGAACAGAACAAGCCGAATTACGTTGGATTCTTAGATTAGGGGCACATAGAGGAAGGGGGCTCAATGAAACTGTGTCACTTAAGCCCCATTTTAAAAGGTAGGAAGTTGCGATTAATTTATCTAGTCAGATATTAGATTTTACAGTCTTTATATAATGTCGTTTATGGGCATTTTTATATTATTTGTATATTTAAAACATAGATTGTTGTTTTTTATATATTTTAACTTTTGTGTTTGTGGATTTTGCACAGTATTGACGTTTTTAAAAAATCCTTTATGTGTAATTGATTAATTGATTTATTAGTACATTGTATTATTGTTTAATAAGGTCACATGACGTTGGTATACTATATATAATGCATTTGGTTTCTTTGTAGAACATGTCTGATGAAGCGGATATAGCATTACGTGGCAGCTTGAAAACATTCATTAAAAGCTTTATGTAGTCGATCGAGTGTAATTTCATCGTTTCTTGGAACGTTTAATACTTTTGTGGTTTTTGAAGATTCATCATTTGCTTCTTCCTGCCAGGGCTGGTTTTCTGGTTTTTACACACATATATATATATATATATATATATATATATATATATATATATATATATATATATGCATGTGTGTGTAAATATCTATATATATATATATATATATATATATATATATATATATATATAAATAGCTAGGATATGATACAGCAGTCAAGAATTACATATGTTCACAGGCTGTGCCAATGGGGGTGAGGGGACCAATCAACAAACGTGTAACACGTAGCATCAACTCCCTGCCCAGCTAGACAGGGTTAAACAACCACAAACACACAATAAAAGTAAAACAAACCACTGTTCCCCAGACTACAGGCAGGATACACCAGTGGGGAACACCAAATCAAGACTAATCTTGAAACAAAGACAAGAATGTCCCTTATAGGACAACCCAAAAATTCGATGCATATTTGGGTTTCCACGCATTACACAGATGTCCAACAGCAGGGCATGCATGTTCTCGGACTACAAGGTTGGGGAAACCATATGATCCATGGGGTGAGACAACATACGTGATGGGTCCTGAAAAGTGGGGAGTGGGCGGAGGTAATGTGTACTGGGTGTGGCAGACCCACGACCTGCACCCGATGATGAGGAAGAGTGCAGAAGAGGAAGTGCGGGCGGGGAACTATGGGCATGTAATTATGGACCTAGGAGTGCAGGTGTTGGCTGGAGCAGTTCTATGTGGACCGCCCCAGGGATGTGAGCATAAGTGTACATTGGGCAGACCCGACACCTAACGAGCAGCCACACCCAGTATGAGTCCCACAGCAGCAATGGCTAGTTTACAGGGCAATGGGCGGAATAACCAGATGTGTTGTTGCAAACCCACTAAATGACACAGAAGAACACATGGTTGCAAAACCCCACTGTAGGCATGTAAGCCAAACTAATTGGCATCACAAGGTATTATTGCTGTCCTCACCCCCACCCAGGGGTGTGAGTGTCCAGACCTACCCCCAAATGCAGGGTATATACACAGTTGTCATTGTAGAAGAAATGGCCACCTGTGGACCTTCCCATCAGCCGTCCTGCACATCCCTGGACATGTCCCCTACTATCAGTTCCTCTATGTGACTCAATAACACCAATTACCTATTGATCCCTATTTCATTCGTAGTAATGTTCACAGTCAAAAGTAGGTGACACCCTCCACACAACTATATTGGCAGAATCTGGAACCCCCAACCCAGGTGTATTACCACAGCTGTCCCAGACTACACATGTAAATAACACATGAAGGGAAACCTCAAGCACACTTGGATCACCACCTGCTCACCACCTGGCAGTCCACCACTAACCTCCATACCCTTACACCAGCTACCCGAGCACACGGCTTTACCTCTTGTCCCTGCCATACGCCATCAACACCCTGCAAACCCTGTACACTGCTGCCCCACCTATCGGTTGAGCGGCCTACTATACAGTTAAATGCCCCCCCCTCCACCACCGCCTACACCTTCGCACTGTTAGCATCTACTCTACGAGAGACGGGTATAGCATAACTAAACTAACTTTCGAATACCTGCGTGTAACCTAACCAGAAATGCTAAACTGGAATCCATAACCTTACACTGACCTTCACTTGAACAGTCATACTGACATTAGCACTGACTTAAGCATGTAATACCAACATGTACATGAAGTAGCACAGGGTATGTAATGGCATAAATGAAGATACTCCTGTTTGGGTGGCAGTGAAGCAGCGAAAATGCCCACAATGGTTAAGCAATGTGGAGGCTCCAACCCAGTGTGGGCAGCGCCTTGTAAGAGGTCCGAAAGCAAGTCTGAGGCCTAAGCCTTTTCTTGCACCAGCCACACTTCCCCACAGTGCCTTAGGCGTGCTGCCAGCCCACAGCCCATTGTGGCCACCTAACAGCATAATCAGCCTCCCAGGTCCCCACCCCGCTTTTACTATAGTCAAAGTGAGTAACCACAGCATGGAAGATATACAATCGGCTGCTGTTACAAACATATCATCTGACATAGTCAGTCAGCATTATAGGAAATGTATGTAAGTATGTACATAAATACAAGCAAACATGTGCACAGTGCTCAATACAGTAATTAGAATGATCACCTTGAGTATCAATGAACAGTGCCTGTCCACTCATGCTGTGAGAACAGTAGTCTTGTATAATACTGAAGAGGTATGGAAAGCGGGGCATGCTGTGGGAAGTGTTTCATCTGCAGAAGTGGGAGATAAGGCTGGTCACGAGGTATGTAGGCAAACCACTGCTTCTCAAAGGAAACCCTGGCAGGATGCTACCAATGGCAAGAAACACTGTAGACCAGCAAAGGTCTTTCGTGACACAACTGTAGATCCGTCCTACTTGGGCCTTTTGAACTGTGGAGTCTGTGGCCGTTTCCCGCCAGTATCAGCCCGGTGGATGAAAGGAAGGCTCAGCATTACATGGACTAAATGGATGAAGAGCCTGCAGAAGGTTATCGAGGGGCGGTAATATGGAGATGCCGACACGTGCAGAGGAAATGTGTGGAGGTGTGGTATGGCAGGGCTAGTAACTGGAGAATGGATGGATGCTGTACGTGGGCTTCGGGGGCGAGGGAAGACATAGGTATGACATTAAAAGGTAGAAATATACAAATTATGTAGAACACCACCCAATAGTGTAGTCGGCAGAGCATCTGCACACGCATTTATGGTTCGAGTCCCACAACAGCACATTCTATTTTCCATGTGAAATCGGTATAACAACATAATTTTGCTGTATAACCTACTAAATGACATTTACACTTGAACAGGCGTACTGAATTACACATAGCCCACTCATTATTCAAAGGACGTGAGATGACACACAGATAAGTATACACAGACAACCTTTAATGGTGTATTTTACAATAATGTATGCCATTACCAACAGCCCATAGATCTGGACTTATATAATTAGTGAGGAATGCAGTACACAGAAGAGTAGATGCAGACAGTGCGGATATATAAACACTATGCTTTCCAGGTCAGGGCCATCAATTCCATACAACTGTGGAAACAGATTTTCCATCAAGATAGGTAACAATAAACTACTTATGAATGTAGTTCAGCGGCCATCAGTTACACCCTGTAGTCAAGGCCTAGGGAGGACATTTATTACCTGATAATGTCTATGTATCTATCACATGTATGGACCCTGAGCAACAAATGTCGTGGGGAGTCCACAATAGCGAGCTGGGAAGCTAGCAGGAATGCTTCTTGGTATATTATGATAGGCCAATACCGAGACAATCCTAACCATTATCCTTGTGGAATAGAAGCCAGCCAGTATGTAGCGGGACAGAGGCGGGAACACAGGGCCATGCCTTCAGCTATTGCTGTTACACGCCTGCAAATTGCTGGTGTTACAGGCTTCATTACAACATACCTTTAGGCAGGAATAAACACATCAGGAACCTGGCTGGAGGTAGCCATGTACTGATATGCGCAACAGACGGATTGCGGGGACATATCTAGGACCACGACCTGTGTGTGGTGCACAGACAAAGCAAACAGACAATCCACTGGTATGTGGATAGGCCCACTGTTATTGAGCTATGCAGTCCAGACCATTCCATCCTAAACTAGTATGTACCGCACATAAACATTGCAAGACCAAATTAATATACAAGCACATAACAACACTACTCCACTCTGTCTGTAGGTCTGGAACTTCTTCAGATTGTGTGAGTTGTCCTGTGTCGGCAAGCCCACTGTAATAGGTACTTTACCAAACTGCCCTCTGTCCTGCTGCCCACATACAGGAAGGATGTCCTCCATACTGGAAAGGTGAAGGAACAACACCCACATGAGTAAGCAATTTATAGTACTGGGTTGCCATGACAATGGTTAACAGAATCACTACACAGCAGGCTGCATGCAGTCAGCAACTGTTGCACACTAATTGGTGCAGAGCCCATCACCTGATCATGTGCATCACCTACAAAAGCCACACTGAAATCCATTCAAACCAACTCATTCACTATACTGGAGAGGGAAAGTGAGAGAGAGAGAAAGAAAGAAAGAAAGAAAGAAAGAAAGAAAGAAAGAAAGAAAGAAAAAAAAAACTTATAAAAAGGAACTCACACAGTGGGAAAAAAATAACTACAGACCACAACCGGGCATCACATCAAACAATAAAAGGTATGTAAACATAACTATGTAATTTAATGTAGTATGTGGTATAGTAATTACACAACCATGCCTGTAATGCTGGATTTACCATGTTGATTGGGTTGGTCATGAAGGCAAGCCCAGGGCCAAACAAAGACAACTGTAGGTAAATCCAGCATTATCCACACCCAGAAGTATTATTGCTATATATAATGACATTATTTAAGAAAAAACTTTCTTAAAGGCAATGCCTTGCCCTACCACAGCTGTCCATATCGCAGCTATGTACTGTGCTTAAATAAGTGAAGC
>NW_025056401.1:0-7148 GCF_019279795.1 Protopterus annectens | reverse complement strand
ATATCTTTGAGGACAGACCAAAAAATCTGGCTACAAAAAGGGGCCCCAAAGATGTATACTTCTGGCATTGAACAAAGCACAAAAGTGAAAAGGGGGGGCCATGGTCTGGGCCTAAACACGTGACGCAGTAAGAATGAAAGTCTCGGTGTGGTATTTGCTTTCCACAGGTAAGACAATTGTTAACTTTTTCTGACATCAGTTAGAGCAAGAAAAAAGGATCCCCAGCAGGGTACTTAGCTTTAGAAGACTTCAATTCGGAAACGAAAAACTCAGGTAGTGGCTGACCGGCACTCGTGCGACCTACTTCTGCTTCAGGCTCCTAGGCAAAAAGACTGGTGTAATGGTGTCGGCTGCCCGTTTTTAAACCACTGACGACCTGATGTCAGTCCTGGAGCGACAGCAACCGACACGGAAATTCTAAGCCTCTGGTATTCGGGCCGACTGAGGGCTACCCAGGCAGGGATAACCCAAATGTGATGGCTGCAACAGTGAAACACAAAGAACATCTTTCTCTGGTGTTAGGTATGCCGTCTGGGATGCTGTGTCCAGACTTGCTCCCACGGAAGATTTTCCTCTTGGTGGGTACCTGTTCAGATTTCATTTTGTTGATTGTGTACCCTAAGGAGGTTAAGTAGGTCCTTTACAGAAGGCCATGTCTTTGAGCAGCTTTTCCTGGCTGTCTGCCTGAATAAGGCAGTCGTCTAAGTAGGGATAAATGTGAATATTTCTTTGTCTGCAAAAAAGCAAAGGCCGGAGGCAGGCATTTTGTGAAAACTCTGGGAGCAGTAGATAAGCCTAAGGGAAGTGCAGAGAACTGAAAGTGCCGAGAACCTGCCCTGAAGCGAAAATATTTTCTGCAGGACTCCCTGATGGGAATGTGGAGCAGGCCTCTTTTAGGTCCAGGGTGACATAGCCAAGTATCCTTGGACAGCATGGGTAGCAGCTGCTGGAGGGTGAGCATTCCGAATTTTGGGATCACCAGGAAGGTGTTTAGAATGGACAGATTGAGGATGGGGTGCCAGGGTGCCCTCTTTTCTGGGTACCAGAAAAAGTCTGGAGTAGAAGCCTTGGCCTATCTGATTTGCAGGAAAGTGTTCTACCGCTCCCAAGGAGAGCAGGGTATGGATTTGTTTTTGAGCCTCTGCCCACTGATTTGGTGGTTGATCTGGGAATCTTTTGGGGGTTGGAAGGGTGTGGAAGAATTTGTACCCCCCGAGTCACAATGTTCAGACAGTTGTGTACACTTAACATAAATGTAGATGTCAGAGTGTATTCACTGTTGCAGTCATCACACTTGGGTTATCTGTCTGCAGGTAGCCCTCAGTCAGTCTGAATACCAGTGTCTTGGGATTTCTGCATCAGATGCTGTTGCTTCTTCTATGACGTTAGGTCGTCAGGGGTATAAAACTTTTAGTTATGTACTCACCATAACTTCAGATGTTTGGGATCCATCTCCTACATTCTGAATGATGGGTTCGAGCGATCCTCGGCTCACTGCACGCTTATGCCAAAGAGCAAGTCTCTTATTGGCTGAGCTTACTATATCCCAGGATGCACCACCATCAGTCCCCAGATCTAGTTTGTCCGCATACATGCACACATGCATACCCTGCTTATCTAACATCGCCAGATGAAACAACATAAAAACAGTGGAACTCAAACCGTTCTATCTCTTCTGATCTGCAAGGCAGGGGAAGGAGGGTGATTAGAATGTAGATGGATCCCAAACATCTGAAGTTATGGTGAGTACATAACTAAAAGATGTTATGTGATCCTATCTCGCCTACATTCTGAATGATGGGACAGCCCCTAGCACCTGAATCCTGGGTGGCTCACTGGAAAACACTCCTGAGTACCGTGGAACCAAATGAAGCTCGCCCTTTAGATGCCACATCCAATTTGTAGTGGGAAATGAAAGTGGTTGGACCAAGTAGCCGCAGCACAAATTTCCAAATAGCGAGCTTGGAATGAAAAGCTATAGAAGTAGCCATAGCTCTGGTAGAATGAGCTTTGATAGATGATGCAAGTTGCTTATTTGAAGAAGAATAGGCCTGAGTTATGCAATCTCTGATCCATTTTGAGATTGTAGCTTTTGTGATGGTTTGGCCCAATTTATTATCTGAGAAGGACACAAACAACTGGTCTGACTTACGTTGCTGAGTCCTGTCTAAATAGAAGCGAATTGCCTGTGAACATCCAATTTATGGAGAGTGTATTCTGCTTCATTAGAGAATTTTGGAAAGAAAACTGGTAGTTCTAGAGATTGTTGAAGACAGAAACTAAAAGCAGACCTTTGGGACAAAGGATGGATTAGGCCTAAGAGATACTCTATCTTTGTGGAAAATCAGATATGGTAGTTTAATAGACAGGGCTTGAAGCTCTGAGACTCTTCTTGCAGTAATAGCCACTAAGAATGCAGTTTTCCATGACAGATATTTTAATTCATGTAGCAGCCGGTTCAAAAGGGGGATGTTAATGCACTAAATCAAGATCCCACGGAGGTGCAGGATGAAAAACTGGTGGCCTTAACAGACTCGCACCTTTAATGAATGTTTTGCATAGCCTGCTGCTCATCAAAGGAGGATCCGTGGATTCATGGAATTTAGAGATAGCAGCTAGTTGAACTTTAATAGTTGAGACAGAAGATCCCTGATTAAATAGGGATGTTAAGAATTTCAAAACCTCTGGGACCGGAGCAGTGATAGGGTGTAAGCCCTTGAGTTGAGCCCAGATAGCAAACCTCTTCCACTTACTGAGATACAATTTGTTAGTGGTGGGTTTGTGGGCTGAAGACAAAATGTGAACAACTTCCGGGTCTAGTGTGTGTCTTCTAACTAAGGTCGGAAGTGGAGGAGCCAAGCTGTCAATTTCAGAGATTGAAGGGACTGATGCCAATGTCCCGACTGATGGATTAGCAAATCCGGGATCAGGTCTAATGTCCACGGATCGTCCACTGCATGCTTTTTCAGGTAAGGAAACCATATCTGACGAGGCCAGTATGGGGCAATCAGAATCATTGAAGACCAGCTGAGAAGCTTTTGAATGACTTTGGGAAGGAGTGGAATTGGAGGAAAGCATAAAGCAACCCTGTTGGCCAGGGTTGTGCTAGAGCATCCATGGCGGTACTTCCTGATGTGGAATCAAGGAGAAGAACCTTTGGCACTTGGTGTTTTGTGGAGTGCAAATAGGTCGCAGCACGGCCCCCATCTCTTGAAAACCTGGGCTGCTACTGTGTTTAGAGACCATTCGTGAGGAGAGAGAATTGTCCTGCTTAGTTTGTCCGCCAATACATTTATTTTTCCCGTGATGTGGGTGGGTACCAAGATGCGGTTGGTAGCTACAGCCCATTCCCACACTCTCATGGCCTCTCTGCAAAGGGGATAGATCTGGTCCCTCCTTGTTTGTTCAGATATCAAACCACCGACATGTTGACTGTGTGGATGGCGATGATGCCCTGAGGAAGGAACTTGTGTAAGGCCTGTAGGGATAGAAGTACAGCCCTCATCTCCAACACGTTGATGTGGAGAAGAGCTTCGTCGGAAGCCAGGAGCCCTGAACTAGCCTGCCCAGACAATGCCCCCCACCCTATCTGGGAGGCATCTGTCGTCAGGGTAACCACTGGAGGGAGAACAAAGGGTTTTCCTGATCCAAGTTGGATGTCTGAAGCCACCAGCGAGGTCCCTTTTGCATGTTTCCGTAATCATGATGTGATGATTGAGGGAAGATCTTTAAAGGACCATTGAGTTGATAAGAGCCACTGAAGAATCCTCATGTGTAACCTTGCTAGAGGAACTAAAAGTACCGTGGCAGACATTGAGCCTAAACCTGTAGGACCATCCTGGCTGGGGCTTTGGATCTGAGATCAGAGCTTGAACTTGGCCCTGTAAGGTTGGATCCTTTCGGCAGGAAGAAAGACACGCATCAATCTTGAGTCTATCTCTGCTCCTATAAACTTTATGGGTGAGAGGGCAGCAAGACAGACTTTGACCAATTGAATGTAATCCCAGGGAAACACCCAGGAGATGGTGGCGTTGAGCTTGTCCATAAGTAGATGCCTGGTGGTGGCAGTCAGGAGCCAGTCGTCGAGATAGGGAAACACTTGGAATCCAAGGCTCCTCAGGTGAGCCGTCACTACTGCCAAACACTTGGTGAACACCCTGGGGCTGTGGTGAGACCAAAGGGCAGAGCACAAAAATTTGGGAATGACTGGCTCCCAGGCTGAAGCGCAGATACCTTCTGGACGCCTGATGTATCGGTATGTGATAATAGGCGTCCTTGAGGTCTATGGAGCACATCCAAACATCCTTCTCCAACAACGGGAGAATGGATTGCACGTGACCATTCGAATTTGGATTTCGTGACGGATAGGTTCAGTCTGCTGAGATCCAATATTGGTCTCAGGTCCCCTGTCTTTTGGCACTAAAAGAACCTTGAGTAATTCCTGATCCGATCTGGTCTGTGGGGACCAGTTGGATGACTCCTTTGTAGCAGCTTTGAAGCTTCTGGCTGCAATTTCCCTTTGACTGGGTGGTGGGTCCGGATTCTCTTGGACGGAGGGGTGAGAATTGAATGGGATGGTGTAACCTCCGGCAATTATCCAAGCACCCATCTGTCCTGAGTGATTGACTCCCAGGCTTTTAGGTGCTTGGCAACGACACCCGACTGGCTCGAGCAGCACAGCCGGGCAATCCCTCATGGGGTGGGAGGCTGAAGAGCCACGAAAGGACTCGGGTCTCCAGAATTGGGGCCCTCTGCCGCTCTGGGGCGGCGTCTCCTGAAAAATTTCCCGCCTCTGCCTCTGGAGGGAATCTTCCTGCTGTTGGGAGAAAAACTTGCGATTTTGAACCACATTTTCCCTCCTTTTGGGCCCTTTGGGGGAAGGCCGAAAGGGGTGGAATAACGGCCCTACGGCAGATAAGTTTTCCCTCTTGCTCACAGCGGGGAAGGGTGTCTTTCACCTTGGGTCCAAACAATGAGGACCCATCAAAGGAGCGCGGCGAAGGAAGACTTGAAGGCCTCCAGAACTGACAAGCGGAGCCAGGCTTGTCTCGAGAGCCACGCCTGTGCCTGCGCTACCCCCTTCGGCCGCATAGGAATGAGCCTCATGGACGAAATTAGAATTGACGAAGGATAGCCAACTGAGAGCTAACGGACTGGGCTAGCTGCTCAGGTAGGTTACCCGAGGAATCTGACAACTCCTTGACCAGATCCCTCTGAAGCCTGGTAAATGTGCCAAATAATTCAGAGACCTTAAGGTAAAGGCCCCTGAAGTCAGGGTGCTTCTGCACTATCCATACTCCTAGACTCCTTATTAGGAGGATGGATGGACGTGAAGCCTCTGCCACGTCCTGTTGTGTAGCAGATGCCACCACCATGGCATCTACAGCCACGCCTTTAGTAAGGAACTCCTTCGGGGAGCAGATAAGAATTTATTTGGACGAGAAGGGACTGGTTCCACAGTATCCGGTGTTCCCTTCGACAAACTAAATCCAGAAGCTCGAAGGGCGGAGAACCCAGGAGGCGGAGGGCTGAGCCCCAAAGGCCTTGAGGAGCACTGACTCGCAGAGGGGTTTGGACATCCAGCCTCGTTGTTTGAGGATCTCTAAGATGTCTGCAAAGGAGACATCATCCGAGGACGACTTAGGGGACCCTCTGCATCATCCATATCCGTGTCCGATGAATAGACTCGGGGAGTCCACGTGCTTCCTCTTGCACGATCTCTTCCTTGGGGTTCCTCTGGAGATGACTCAAGAACCCTCAGGAAGAGGGAACCCCACTGGGGTAACCTCAGGCCTCGGGCTCCGCTGGCTACGGACAGGGAACTGCCAAAGACCCAGTCTCCACGCCCAGGGAAGGTGCTGGTAAAACCGGAGAGATGGCAAGAGGATTTGGCCAAGGCACTCCTCATGGCTCTGAAAGCCGGACCCCAGAATCCTGGGAGTCCAGTCTCCGGCCATGATAGTAGACGGAAGTCCCAGCAGCACCCAGGGGAGGCTCGAACAAAGCATCGGTCCCAAACATCACCCCCGGGTCCAGCCAAGAAGTCCGTACCAAACTCGGACCCGAGGCCGGGTTGGAGTAAGGGTCGGAGCCGACCCTGAGATCTCCACCGGCTCCAAAGCACCTGCTCACGGAGCCAAGCAGTCGGAGGAGGAATAGCAATGGGGTTGGCCATCGGCTCCCAAGCCAACTGGGTCGGAGCCAAACAAATTTTGGAAGACTGGGGACTGGAAAGTCTTTGGAGCACCCTGTCTATATCAGAATGACATTCTCAAGACCGAGAGGAAACAGAACGGGTTCGAAGACCTTCCCTCGGCCCCAAGGGACTAGGGGACCGCCCAGGCACTCGATGAGAATCGGGCCGAGGAAGCACACACCAGATTCCATCGGTGCCGAGGTAGACTTCGCCGAGGAGGAAGTGTCTGAGCGGCGACCTTGTCGGCCCGGGGCAGTGGAGCCGAAGGTGACCCGCCTCGATGCCCCAGCCATCGGCTCCAGCCAGAGTCGAGACTGGGGGCATCGAGGCAGACGTTCACCTCGGCTCCCAAATCTTTGGAGCCAAGGAGAGGCCTGCCTAGGTCTCTTGGCAGTCGGGTCCGACGGACTGGTCGGAGCCCAAGCCCCTTTCTTTTTGGGAGGAGTCGGAGCGGTAGACAAGGCTTCTTCAAAAAAAGGTTTAATCAACCCTTTAAGAATTAATTTATTTTTCCTCTCCTGGAGGACCCTAGAGGAAAAAGCGTGACATACGCTGCATGACTCCTGCAAGTGCTTTGCCCTAAACAATAAACACAAAGTAGATGGTCATCAGTAACAGACATCTTAAAAGCACATTTAGTACATTTTTAAAGCCTGAAGGCCTAGGGCTTGAGACATAATGTTAAACAATTTCTGACAGGAAATTTAACAACTGTAGAATCGCATAACAAAAAACCCAAAGGGTTAAAAAACAGTGTAAAAACACAACCTTGGGTGTAATAACTGGAACTTTAAACACTAAAAGTTCAGTTATACAGTTTGACCGAAAAGGCCCTGGATTGAAAGGGCAAACAAACTCTACTCAATCACCCACAAAAAAACCACTACTCAATCTAACAACAGGCAGCAAAAGGGGAATAGGGAAAAAGCTTTTGTGAAAAAAGCACAAAAAC
>NW_025056400.1:0-7409 GCF_019279795.1 Protopterus annectens | reverse complement strand
GATGTGGAATACATTAAAGGCCCTGTGCAGGTGCAAAATATGGGCCACACATCAGAATTTTATACAGGCATTCCATGAACACTGCCAGGAATGCTTGGATTATGCAATCCTAAATTAAAACAAGACACAATGCCATACACAGGCATCTGGCATGGTGGACTCCAGCCATTACCAAACCATGCAAGAGAATGAGGAAGCTACTACATGATAGAGCAAACATAAAAAAAGAAGTAATCACTGATCAGTAGTATAAAAAATATGTCCACACATACAATCAACTAAGGCCAGCTAAACAAGTTGAATCTGAATCTTGAGGCAGTGTTACACCTGCCCCAAGTACACAGACAACCCTCAACTCCCCCCAAGAAATACAGATATATGTGAGAGATGCAACCATTTATCCAAACTGGAGGCTGAGCTCCCTCAACTCATTACTCCCAAAACTAGTCAGGAGGAGAAGGTAACCACACACACTACAAACCCAGTCCCACATAGACGTATGACAACTGCAAACCAAAGACATAAACACAGAAAAACATTCCCGAGGCCAATTACAAACACACCACACCAACAGAGGCCTCCAAAGCAGACACCCAATCAAACAACCTCCAAACATAGCACATGCAACACATAGTACACAAAGCTGGTGTGCCAAACAGTCACAGGCCAGAAGGAGAAACAACATGCCTGATACAGTTGTAATAGGTGACTCCATAGTGAGACATGCTGTCCCACACCAGACTGAACAAGGAAAGGGTACAGCTGCCTGTAGGCTGCAAAACCACATAACACAGATGCAGGTCACCCCAAAGCAAGTAGAATATGATGCAGTCATAGTCCATGCTGGTGTGAATGAACTGAGATGTACCTCCCGGACTACATGAAAAGAGACATAGATGAGCTCATTATGTAGTCCAGGCCGGTATGACACTGACCTTTGCAGCATCCTACCCTCACCAAGAATGATGCCACAGTACAAACACAGAATGATCAGTTATAACAAGTGGCAATTACTGGTGTCATTCCAAGGGATACAATGTCTGTCTGCTTGGGATGTCATGCTTGAAAGCCACAGCTCTTCCAGGGATGGCTTGCACCTGTTCCCCCTGGGCCTCTGGATATTGGATAAGGCTTTGCCACCTCCATAGAGCCTTAGGCAAGGCTAAAAAGACTAACCCACCACCCTAGAAAACATAAGTGGTAAGAAACATAAGGGTAATGCTGATCAATGCCAGATGTGTAAACCTCAATAAGCATGCTCCCAAGGCCCCCCCCAGTATGGAGAACATTGATGTCTGTGCAGTGACAGAAACCTGCTGCAAGCCTCCTGACAGCACACCAGCACTACCAGGTTATACCACATATCATGCGTTATGGCCCCAAAACCTGGAACAAAACATAAAAGGAGTGTGAGTATCCATATTCAGCACAGACACACATACCCCAGGAAACCCACAATGCACAAGGCATTGGAGTCCACCCATGTGCAACTAACGTAGGCAAGACTGCGTACAGTCTGTAGCATGCTACAGACCACACTCTCACACACAGGAACCCCACACAGCCGTCCTGAAGACACTGGACAGTATGAATGTCCCACCAAATACCAAACAAGGTACTCACAAATTACTACATAGGTGGTAAACCATTATGTATGGAAAGAGTAATCAGGGACCTAGGGACACAAGTGGACAGTAACCTGTTATGTGACACTCACATTGCCAATGTGGCTAGGAAGACTGTCTATATTGGACACCGTATCGTGAAAGGATTCACATCTACGTCAACAGAGGTCATTGTGCCCCTATACTGTTCTCTTATCAGACCCATAATCTAGTACAATGCCTCATTTGGGATGTACCTTACCTGACACCTGCAGCAGTTAGAAAGACCTCAAAGGTACCTCACCAAGTGGATAAAGGGTCTCAAATATATGTCATATGCTGCCTGGCTGTAGACACCCCAGCAGAATGCAGTCACATACCACCTACACAGAGGCATTGTATGTCTGTTGTACAAGGCCATGTCCAACACAAGAGTAATGGACATGCTCCACCCCAGAAAACTCAAAGCCATCGGAGCTGTGAGAGTGAGAGATGTCAACCTCAACACATAATGAAATAGGATGTGATGGAGGGACAGATACATAACCCAGAGGCTCCCCACACCCTGGAACAGAATCCCACTCCATGTTAGGCAGAGCCCCTCATTGACACTCTTCATCAGGAATCTTGCCAAGTGGATGGATGATCGTAGATTTACACTGGGGGTCTTCACTGTGTCACGTCCAGACAGAGGCACAGCAAAGCAAATCATAAATGGCCATAATATTCACATAGCAAGGGGTGGCGAAAGCCACACACACTCTGGCTAGGCTTACAAATGCCCTAGGGTGGATAGTCTAGTATGAACCTATGAACCTATGAAGATACAAATTGTACAGGACACTAAGGATAATCCCAAGGCTTCCTCAACTGATGGTAGGAACCGTGTTGGGAATTCACAGATATGCTCTGAATCACACAAATATCACAAACAACATACCAAACACACACACATATTGCCAACATACATCCTGACAGGTGCAGTGCAAAATATGCAAAATATCTATCCCAGCAGACTGCTGGCCCCCTGACATTGCAGATGCTGAGGTAACAGCCAGCATCTACAAAGCAAAACACACAGCAGCAATGGTATGAGATGGTGTCCTGGGCTGAGACCAACATTGGCTCCAAGAAGAATGGAATGCCAAATCACACTACTGCTCAATGTCAGCCTTACCACAGGATATGTACCCAAAGAGCAGTGTACAACAACAGTGGTCATTCTCAACAAAGGTGTTGCCTGAATGGATACTGAAAACTACCACCCCAGAATCCTGAGAAGCTTGGTCCGCACAGCTATGGAAAGGATCAGCATGTACCACAGACATAAAGATATTGGGGACCTACTGACACCGGACCCTACGCAGTGTGGCTTTCTTAAGTGCAGATCCTGCCCCTAAACATGTTTGACTCATTTGAAACAGTCATTAAGGTCATTGATGAGGGCAATGTGGTCCACACAGCGTAGCTGGACCTTGCAAAGGCTTCCATACAATACCCTATGTGTTCATTATAGATATGCTCACCATCTTAAATATAAACCCCTATGTCAGTAGAGGGGTTGCAAACCAGACCAAGGACAGAACTGACATGGTCAGACATGCTGCAGCCATGTCAGACTACAAACCAGATATAACTGGCATCCCACAAGGCTTGGTCCTGGGACCTCCCTCGTTTGGTATATATGTCCCATAGGTACAGGCCAACATGGAAGGACTGTGTCTGAACATGTTTGCAGAGGACTACAAACTGCCCACCATATCTGACCCTCCGGCTGACACAAGCATCCCACAAAAGGGCCACATAGAAACAGACAACTGGTGCCATAGCCATGTCAGCAAGCTAATTGCAGAAAATTGTATAGTCAACCCCCGTGGATATACAGTAAGTGCCCACCAATTACCACATAGGTGTTAACCCATTACATACTTAACATGTAATGAGAGACCTGGGGACACAAGGTGATAGATATCCTGCATTGGACAAACGTGGCTGTAGTGTTTACAGAAACATACCATATACCCACCTAATCATGAAGATTGTCAGATCTAGATAAGGGGAGGTCATTGTGGCTCTGCAGTCATCCTTCATCAGCGTTACAATTGACTACAATAGCCCCTGTGGGATGTACCTCAGCAGACACCTCCTTCAACTGTAAAGTCCCCAACAGTACCTCACCAGGAGTATCAAAGAGTTTGAACAGATGCCATGTGTTGCCTGATTAAACAAAGTGCAGCTACACACACACTGCCATACTGCGCACCCAGAGGCAAGCTGTGCCTGATGTATAAAGCCATGTCCAAGCTGGAATCAGTAAACATGCTGCACCTTGTACAATCTGAATGGCAGTGAGCTATGCACATGAGAGACCTGAACCCCAGCACTGACATACATAGGACAAGCTGTACTGCATGATCCATAACACAGAAGCCACCCCCACTCATGAGTAAACTCCCAGTACAGGTTATCCATAGAGTCACCAATCTTGATGAGTGGATGGGAGATGGTAGGTTTACCCTGGGTATCACTGTTATGTCACAGGTAGACGGAGGCACAGTATACTAACCATGACATATGTCATGGCAAACTCCACTTACAATGTGTGTCGAAGGACAAACACACCGACTAGCATTAGAAATGGCCTAAAGGGACATCTCTAGTGTTTGCAAATGTACACCTATGTTGTGGAATACACTACCAATGTTGGACAAGCCTGGTTTAAGTAGTTCATATCTGAACATAATGCAACATGGTCAGATGTGCACAACTGGCCCCTAACCAGGCTGTTGTGCTCACTATGGAACTGTAAAGCCGTGATAGGGCTAAAGCCCAGGATACTGTCCACCACAGTGAAAGTACTGAACCAGTACACTATGGTACTACAGTGTTAGGTCAGTATGAAAGGATGTTGACAACTGTATGCAAAGTATCCCATGCAAACCCTGCAGGCACAGTATAATCCCTGTTGTGTTCCCCACAAAGCAGTTGGACAGTAACTACACAACATGACACAACACACAACCATAAACGGGAGATATTTGTTGAAGTTCACACTCATCCACAAATGTGGTGGGCTGCACAGTTCAACATATGGAAAGCTCACACTGGGCATGCTCGCACACTTTGATAAATGAGACATATGTCAGACAACATGCCATGGGAAGGCTGAACTGGGCATGCTCACACACTTAGGCCAAATCTCAGTTTAGCAGTTGGCCACAAATATCTGGTATTTGTACGTGTTATTCCATGGACCAACCACATTACAGCAATCTGCCCAGTGCACACAGTTAAATGACTACAGAGACATACTTGATATAGTGGATCCCTCCCATATGCAAACAACTTCCACAGATACACAAGTTGTTCATACAAACAGGGAATGCTATGGCAATAAAGACCTGCAAACAGTCTATCAGCAACAAATAATGTGCATCTGACAATTAAACATATGAGTATAGAGGTCAACACTAGGCTGTTTGCCGTAGGGAATGACAGCTTGGCCAGAGTTTTTTGGGGCCCGCCTCCCCAGTACAGTAGGCTACTGTGCCACTGTAAAGTTGGTCACATAAGGCACCGTGTGAGGCTAGTGTGCTGTGCCTCTGTCAAGCAGGGACACAGTGGAGATCCCAGGGTTTGAATTTGCTAAGCCACAGCCATGTTGTAGGTGTGTGCTGGAAGAGGGTTGCTGAGGACCTCTAACAGTAAGTGGGTGTCAATAACAGACTGAGGGGAGCCTTATCTGCATTGTCTGGACAATTTCACTGTCAACACTTTTTGATGATTATGAGGATTGAAGTGTCTGGTACTGTTCAGATGTCCTCCCTCTGTGGGCTACTGCTCTGCAATGTATTAGCTCACTCTGTCTGTTGGACAGCTCATATATGGCTGGTGTACATCTCACAGGTGTCCTGTTGTGGAGCAATCATGGGTATATTTGGGATAGCATGATCAATGCAAACCTTCCACTTGCTCATAGAATGCAATTGTCAAGGATTATGCAGAGTGGCCTGTATACTTCCCCAGCATGGGTCCTTTGAAGTCCTCAACCCCAGTCTTCACAAGTGTAAAGTCTGCTTTTTATAAATACAGTTTGTTTGCAGTGACAACCTTGCCTGGGGGTGGGGATGGGATATGGATGTCAAAAAGGTGGGTATAGTCAGATATCAGCAATGGTGGTCTACCTCTGGTGTGGAACAGTGAGTACCCATGTTGTAGATGGTCAGGTGAAATATGTATTCCCCCTTGTGGCTGTGGTGAGTGGTTCTGCCATAGCACATGGACTCACAAATTGTAGTGGCTGTAGGGTAATGTTGTAGAGACCTGAGTAGTTCTCACACACAATATGCCTGTACCTGACGTTAACAACTGGAATGGTGTATGTGAACACCTGCATATTTTGGCACTGTTCCCAGGGAAGCAAAGTGTGTGTCCTGTATGTGGGAGGGGTGGTCAAGACTGGTTGTGTTGTGTGTTACAGGTCCTGTGGTCACGAAGCATGGTATAAAACATAACCTGCCAGTGCGATGTGCATATCTGACCCTGACGTAGGTGGCTGCAAATGCATATATATGCTATCCCCCACCTGACAGGTAGTACTAGATGTACATACCTCTGTAGAAATAATGTCAGCACCCTATAAATACTGCAGGTGCAGAACAGATGCCCAGTAATTCGGATAGTGTGCTCAGCTAATGCATCCGTCTCGAGTGTCATAACATAGTTAGGTAGGGGCTTGAATCCTGCAAATGCTCAGTGTGTGGAGTTAGTGTGTGCAAGTCTGTATGAAAGAAGTATCCCTTTTGGCAACTAGGAGAACACACTACAGGATGCACATTCCCCTTTCTAAACACTGATGATGTCAGCACCCTATAAGTACAGCAGGAGAAGGGAAACCTCCCAGTAACGCGAATAGCGTCCGTCTCGAGTGTCATAACATAGTAAGGTAGGGCTTTGAATCTTGCAAATGCTCAGTGTGTGTGGAGGGGATTAGTGTGTGTGCAAATCTGTATGAAAGAAATATCCCTTTTGGCAACTAGGAGAACACACTACAGGATGCACATTCCCCTTTCTAAACACTGATGATGTCAGCACCCTATAAGTACAGCAGGAGAAGGGAAACCTCCCAGTAATGCGAATAGCGCGCTCTGCTAATGCGTCTGTCTCGAGTGTCATAACATAGTTAAGTAGGGGTTTGAATTCTGCAAATTCTCAGTGTGGGTGGAGGGGGTTAGTGTGTATGCAAGTCTGTATGAAAGAAATATCCCTTTTGGCAACTAGGAGAACACACTACAGGATGCACATTCCCCTTTCTAAACACTGATGATGTCAGCACCCTATATGTACAGCAGGAGAAGGAAAACCTCCCAGTAATGCAAATAGCATGCTCCGCTAATGCGTCCGTCTCGAGTGCCATAACATAGTTAAGTAGGGGTTTGAATTCTGCAAATTCTCAGTGTGTGTGGAGGGGGTTAGTGTGTATGCAAGTCTGTATGAAAGAAATATCCCTTTTGGCAACTAGGAGAACACACTACAGGATGCACATTCCCCTTTCTAAACACTGATGATGTCAGCACCCTATAAGTACAGCAGGAGAAGAGAAACCTTCCAGTAATGCAAATAGCGCGCTCCATTAATGTGTCCGTCTCGAGTGTCATAACATAGTTAAGTAGGGGTTTGAATCCTGCAAATGCTCAGTGTGTGTGGAGAGGGATGCTCAGTGAGTGTAGAGGGGGTTAGTGTGTGTGCAGCACTGTATGAAAAAAATATCCCTTTTGGCAACTAGGAGAACACACTACAGGGTTT
>NW_025056399.1:0-9526 GCF_019279795.1 Protopterus annectens | reverse complement strand
TTACTGACCTTGTTTCACCTTGTGGAATATGTTTAAGATGCACTAGGATCATGGTTCATGTCAATGAGTCACTATATCAGATGAGGCCAATAAAAGAAAGGAACCATAATGAAAAGAGTGTTATAAGGGTGCAGACATGGCATTCCCTGCATGTAGTGAACTGGATCCTACATGTCCCTTTGTTATAACATAACTGAAATAGAAAAATAGTGGGTAAGTTATCAAGCACAGCGATGGATGTTAGCTCAATTTATTGAGCTCATCTGTTCACAGTTCAATAAAAATCTTTTTGTTAACCAGACACCCTACTAAGAGCAAACGCTTTCTTTTCAGCAGTAACATAGGAATCCCGATCTCTTTAAGAAATTTGCTCAGAATGCTGCAGCAGCCAGATGGAAGCTATAGGAAATAAACCTAGGGAAACGTGGTAAGACTCATTGGTAATGTATGTCCTTATCCCACTGTGCTATATTTCCATCTTTGCCACACATAACTGTAAAGTTATCTCAGATATGCTGTTTTCTAATGAAAATATGCATCCTTTCTTATAAATCTGAGCACACACTTGAATTTAATTTATTTGACCTAGATGTAAGGAATTTTTATATATTGCTCACTTTGGGCAAGCATGTGCAGGTTTTCCTTCATGTCCTGTCGCAGGAATAAGTCCACTGGCTATAAGGGTCTATGTTATGTTATCGAATGCTGAAAAGAGTGAAAGCTCTTTCAGCCAACTGTAAAAGTCGACAGCACTAAACAACGAAGACACGAAACATCGATTTTTTTTTCCCAGGGAAAAAAAAAATCAGTGGGCTATCTTCAGATCTTTGCCAGTTCCACCACTATGATGTGATCTTGGAGTTGGTATATTTAAGTGGGGGGGGGGGGGGGGGCAACCTCCCCACTTTATTTTATGTTTGAATTTTTTTTTTGCGGAGCAGCAATTTTTTTTTAAATTGCTGTTTCGTGTTTTTGCTGTTTAGTGGTGTCGACCTTTCAAGTGCGATGAAAGAGCATTCGCTCTTTTCATCATTCAATAAGGTAACACAGACCCGGTTATAAGGACCTCTTTTTAAGCATCACAAAGTAAGTGAAGACTGAAAGAATCAAAGAAAGAACTACAGAATGAAGCTGATTATAACTCATATATTTACCATCTTCTAAGACCAATACTTCAGAACTGGTTCCTTGTAACTATTGCATGACCAACTTATCATTACCTGTCAATTTGTTTTATTGCTCTGAAATTACCTAAAGTATTGTAAACTGTGTACAGGCCCATAACTGCCAAGAAACTGAGATGCCTGTCAGAAACCAGCTCTTAAAAATTGCTTACTTCTGTTACTCTAACAAGACAAAATTGTATTGTTAAAGAGACACTCGTACATAAACAAAGGTGACACATCATAGCAATGGAACTGTGGCACGCTTCATTTTTTGCATTGTCAGCATCTGAATGTTCACTGACTTATACTTTCTTTCTAGGTTTAGCTTGAAGAACCACAGCAAAAATGTATTTTTTTTTTTTTTACAATTGCAATTCACAAGTGATGGATAGGACATTCAAACAAAGAACAAGGATTGCAGTTTCGTTACTCACAAATAGATCTCTCAGCAATAATCCTCAATAATAGCAGAAATGCTGATATTTAAAATAAGACTACACAGCACATAGAAGGGCCTCAGAAAATCAGATTGCATCATAAGAACATTACAGGGAAATACAGTTTTGGTTTGTGTGTTACTGTAGAGCCTCTTCAGTTTCACTTTATGGAATGCTGACAAATAAATTAAATTTGTTTTACTTTGCTTTATTATTGTTCTAATAACCTGAAAAACATCAACCAAAATAATTATTTTGGCATAAGTTCCATGTAGGCTAAACGTAGACTACACCAGATCAGTCTTCAGGATTTGAAGGTATTTAGACTCTTTTTATTTCCATTACTGTACTTGAACACATAGGCTATAGAATTTCCCCTTTCTAGCAGTGGTTTTACTTCCCTCTTATAATTTAGACAACAAAACCTGCTGCTATAATACAAATTATATTTTCTGTTATAAACACAGTGCATATCATTTAGATTTAATTAAAAATTTTCATCAACAAGATATATTTTCAAGGATTCATGACCATAGTATGCAAGTGTACAGTAATAGCATTTGTCCTGCAATCGATCAAAATTCCTGCAATATGATATCTGGGATAAGTTAACATGTTTTGCGGGTTTGCAGTGGTGACTATCTTTAGATCTTAATTGCTAGAATGTAATATCACCACAACCTGGATGTCATTCTCCAACAAAATAAGGCAATGAAGAGTTTTTATATAGACATTTTATATTGTCAGTATTGTAGACAGCAACAGATTATTTGATAATCTGTTATACTGCTGGTAAAGAAGAAGGCTTTCTCTGTCATCAGAGTAGATATATTAAGTTTCTTGTTCAAGTACTCATTTTCAATACCAGGCTGTCACTTTGATGAATGTATTTATCTGATGTTTTTTCCTCAGGTTAGTGTTAATGACTGCAAAGATCTCTCATGCACCAAGTGCTTAGAAAACAAATCAGCTTAACAAATAGCACAGATAATGCAGAACTGCCTATTTTTTCTTTATCGCTGATCTTAACTTCTTCATTTTCTTGTTTTCACTTCTATTATTTTTACTTCCAACATTCACCTTATGTAATGTATTAGATTTGTTTTCTTATAGTTTCTAATATGATGCCTAGGTACTACATCCATTGTTCTTTTTAGTGGAAACAGGTGTTTTGTCATTTTCTGATATTGTCATATAACAATAAATATTTGAAATATTTTCTGTTCACATGATTTTATTAATACAAAAAGATAAAACTTCACAAATAAATCTAGCATGCATTATTATGTGCAGGTCATAGCAGGATTCTAAATTTAGGTGATGCAGCCACCTCATGAATTTCTAATTTTATCCCATAATAGATTCATTGAACAATTTAACCTTTTCAAAGCCAACTAGCACAGCTGAGAGAATGTTTAGTACACAGCAGCAGAAACAGATCTTGCTTGCTCTTGAGATGACATCCTTGTGCAATTTATTTACAAATTACTTACTTTTTTACTGGCAACTCCACACCAGAAAGAGTAATTTTCTTACAAGAATGAGGCAGGAATATCACAAAAATAAGTGAGATGTTTAGTTTCACATATGCAAGAGTAAGATGAGACAATTAAACCCACCACAACTGGAAGAGGAAGCTAAATTAACTGCTCATATTATTAGCCTTCTGTTCTGTGCTACCAGTTCTGATAATTAATACTGAGAGAACCTCTGTTTGTTTGTTGACTTGCGTTTTTTTGTTTGTTTATTATTTGTTAACCAGAAAAGTGAGCTGGCTCTTAGACACCTTTCAGACACATCTGAGGCCAATGGTATAAGTAAAATGTACAGATCAAATGAGCAAAACCAAAACTTTGTAAGCAAGTTTATTGCAGAAAAATGCAAAAGCATGTGGCTACAGTGGTGCAGTGGTTAGCATTGTCACCTCATCAGCAAGAGGTTCTTTAGTTCGATTCTCAGCCAGGTTGCCTTCTGTGTGGTCTCTGCATGTTCTCCCTGCAGTTGCATGGGTTTCCTTGCTCCGGTTTCCTCCCACATTCCAAAGACATGCAGCAGGTGGATTGGGCAATCTAAATTGGCCATAGGAATGAGTGGTGTGGATGAACTACTGTGGCAGGGTTAGCCACCTGGTGGAATAAACCTTGGCTTGAGATGATTGTCACTGTTGAAGTGACATCCTGACCCTATGTGTAAAATGGGAATAGTGGTTATAGATAGATGGATATATGCATGTATCTATAGCTATCCCTATGCAGATATATGTATATATTGATAGATATTGCTGTAGCTACAGATATAGAGCTGGATTCAATAAACCCTACATGGCTCGCTGAAACAATTTTTGTGTTTGTGGCAAGATGTGCACATGATAGCATGTAAACTGCTCTACATGAAGTGTAGAGCCATGCAAACCAAGTATCATGCCATGCTAATTAGTGCATAAGCAGTTGAATAATATGCTAATCAATGAATCCTATATGGTGGAGCTATTCAATAACAATAACAAACAATTGTGTATACTTTTTGTATCAATTTCTCTTGTACTCAAAAACCCATTGGAATACAGCTACATAAACTACACTGGAAAGACAGAACGTTAGGGGCTGCTGCTGCTGTAGTTCAAATGTATGTGGAGCAGGCACAAGTCTAAGTTGCTGCTACTGCTGATAGACATCCAGCAAGGAAGAGAAGGGCATTTATACCCCATTAAGTTTTCATGATCTTTATGAGGTGAAATGTCCTCACCTGAGACCAAGGACAAACCGAGGGGAACTGATACCTGTTGAAAACAAGGTATGTGTAGCACTTAGAATATTAACTACTGGAACCTTTCAGAGACTGTATGAACTGTTTAATACCAGATATTAAATATAAAATGCGTATATGCACATTATTTGATTGCTGTTGTAAAGCTGTGTCTGTTGCAAAGAGAGATACCCCACTGCAAGTGTGTTTTGTAAGTGCAATAGTCGGATGGTTCAAATCCAGAGCTGTCTAATTGTTTAACCTTTCTTTCCCTTTTTACCTTTATTTATATATTTATTTATGTTTGTTTTAACTTTACCATGTATACAGTGCATAGTATAATACAAACACAGCTCACTGCTTAAAGGAAAAGTCAAAAATTTAATTTGATGCTCCTTTCCATGCAAACAGGCTCAGGGATGATGCGCAATGGTCAGCACTCTGGACAGTACTAAGTGGAGAAAAAATACCTGATGCCTAGCTTTTCCTGTAGCACCAAGTATATTTGCAGTCAGTTCATGGTCAGAACATAGGTGAGCTAGATTTCAAATCCAGCAGGCTCTACTTTTTAGTAAGAGTGTCACAGTATCATTTCTCTCAGAACTTTGATTATAAAGGTAATGCTACATATAAATAGCTATGTATGGAAGGTTGATTAACAGACAGGTGGCATTACTTCTTACATGCATATACATTTGTAGCTATCATATCTCATTAATGACTGACATATGAACCCCAGCAGTTTATGGCTGTAACTGGTTTACCATGACAATGATGATTATGCACTAAAAAGCAATTGCATATATCTGATGGACACAGTAGTTTACTGACAATCATTTAGAACCCTCTCATAACCTTATTATAATTGTAAAACAGAAAGTATTGTCAGGTATGTAACATAACTCTAAACTGTGTTACTAAAATCAAGCAAGTCTACCCTTTTCAAATATATTATCAGACATTAGTCCTGCATCACAGCTGAAAATACATGAGCCAGAACCTTTTAATGTCACATACATACAGGACTAGTTGAAGTACAGCATCAGTCACTCTAAGCTGTATATCTGTGATGACCATAGCTGACATATACTTCTTCTATGGTAATGAGGAATAATCACTTGTATGGAAATGTATGCATTCTCTTTTACATAGATTTGAATCCCACCTTGTATAAGTTACTTCTAACAGTGTGTAAGTCCCAACAAAAGATGTGCCAAGTCATCCCATTGAACCCCCCCCCCCCCAAAGTCAAGGCTTAAAAGCCAAGCCATTGAGCATTTCAATGTTGACTGTTGGACAAAATGTGACCAGATATAGTATCACAAATGCCAAAGATCACTGCCGAGTTTCACATCATCATTGCTGTTTCATAAACTCCCATCCTCTTTGTCTGGCAATGTCACTCTTTGCTTACCATTACACAAATGTGTTTGGCATAGCTGTGCATGTTTGCATACTAGTCATAAAACACAAGATCACAATTTGGCACCAAACCACAGCTACTGTTGTTGAAGGACCTCTGCAGACATGGCAGGCAATAGAGATTATGGTGTCAAATTTAGGGCATAGAGGTGAGGTGAGGAAGAGTCCAAAATCTTTGTAGCACTCCTCAAGTGCAACATCCGGATACTGTTGTAGGTGGACTAGACTGGGTCTCGGTATAAGGTTAAAGCTTGGAACAGCTTAGCCAAG
This sequence comes from Protopterus annectens, assembly GCF_019279795.1. Lineage (NCBI taxonomy): Eukaryota > Metazoa > Chordata > Ceratodontiformes > Protopteridae > Protopterus > Protopterus annectens. Next base: position 3,486 of record NW_025056399.1, on the reverse strand, counting down.
GCTGTCTCCAGTGTGACTGGCATATCATGCTTTGGGGGAGCAGTGTAGGCACCACTACAGTGACTTTCACAGGTGCAAGCAGATACAACTCGACCAGTGGCTGGATGAGTTTAGAACTGATAACAGCCCCCAGTTATGTAAGTATAAAGATCAAGCAACATGACATGATATGGAATGGTGTGGCTAGCAAAGACTGGAATGCAACATGCTTTTATGACTCTTCTGTTCTCATTCTGTGTTTAACAGCTGCAGAGAAAATCACAATGAATAGGCAGGTGCTATGCCAAGAAATTAGCGAAACTCTGAGAGGCAAGGGGTCTGTCTGCAGCACAGCTGATCTTAATTGTAATATTTATTGTGATTCCATAAACAGTAGCAAATTCAGCATGCATACCTTAACTCTAACAGCAAACATACATGATTCCGGCTGTAGTTGTTGGTGATTGTATTAGGCAAGTATAGTAGGGTATTCAGATTATGTGGGTTCAATACCCACAACTAACCTATAGATTCACATTCAACAAGTATTACTTTTACAATTGAAATGCAGCAATATTTTAATTAATGACATGTTGCTAACTTACTCTGTAGTACTTTGAAATCATCTATGGAATGTGTGTATATTCCAATGATTACTTGTAACAATTTGCCATCATTTTTGAGAGTGTGAAAGCTCTATAGATAGGATAATAATAAATGGCTATTTATTGTAATAATGAATGAATGTGACATATCATGGTTCTATCCATTTCTTTACCTTTTTCTTTTGTCTCACCCTACCCATTATCTCTCTCTGTTTTTTTCCGTTAGGTTATATAGAATCAAACCATTCTGATGTTATCCTTTTCTGGCAAGAAAACAAATGTATTTCAGCACAGGGAGGTAGGCCAACCACTGCAACTCAGCCTGACAACCCTCCACAGGCTGCCACGCCAACACCTCTGGGATGCAACTGGCAGTGCTGTCTCCACAACCCCTGCCCTAACTGGTCCATCCTCTATGGTAGCAATGACCTAGCTGGTGGTGCATTGGTACCCTCCAGGAGTACTGGTAAAAATGGTGATTATGCCAAACACCAGGAGCTGCCAGAGATAGTGGGAGATCTGACAGAGAGTGGCATTGGTGCCTGCATCAGTCGAGTGGAGAAGGTGCTCCTAAAGTTTGAAAAAAGACTCTCACTTTATGTAGTCTCACAAGCAACTAAGAAAGGGGACATCAATGACAGTTCTGAGTGTGAGGACTAAATTCTTACTGTTCTCATGGTTGATGGACATGTGCCTCCAGTGATCCCTACCTATCCCCAACCATCGTTTCCCCCAACCTTTTTGTGTCCATTACCATTCCCATGTCTGTCTTGCATGTTCTGTTTGTCTGCACTTGCTTTTTCACCTACCCAATCAACCTGACCATCATACTCCTAGGTTCCTTCCCCAACATTCCTCTCTTTTTGAAAAAAAAAATGTGAACATGTCCCACAAAAATAACCTTGTTGCATACATAGCTCTCCACTTCACATATGCATTTTCTCAACACACTTGATTTGATCCAATTGGCTATACAACATCACTGTGTTGTTTTCATCCATCTGTGTTTTGTTAACAGTCCAAAGTCATCAATTTTTGCCTACCTGTGCACATTACTGTGGTGAATAAGTGGATATCTATGGTTCTGTCTCAATCCCCTCCTGCACTTTCCTGTACTGCTTCCTCTTTGTTCTTCCCTCTGTTTGCCTCCCCATTTCACCACTTTCCTATCATCCCCATATTCACAAATTTAATAAAAAAAAAATCACACGTAACACACTTTGTCAGAAATGGACCATAAAAACCTTCCCTTTTTCCTCTGCATTTGTACAGCGGTTGGCAATGCTCATCAATACTGAGTGGTGGTGAATGGATGTTCATGTCTTATGGCAAAACCTGGTGAGTATTTGTCATCAGCTGCACTAGTCTGGTTGTCTCCGCACAATACTGCTTAAACGTGATGTGCTTGAGGAATGCAGTTACTCTGACAGTTCTTAGACTGGTGGATATAACAAAGTGCAACTCCCTATGTGGAATATTGACATAAATCACTTGACTGAAGATTGTTTTTGCCCATAGCATCAAGTGTTAGATTCCAGATCTCCCCACATCATTTCTTAGTGTGATTTTATATGGCTATGATAAGTATAATCACCCACATCTTAATATTTGCCACAGTTATGAATTCTCATGGAGATACATTGATTACTACTCAAAAAAGAGTATTTGAAGTAAATCCATCCACCACAACTATGAGATATTCATTCAACCTTGTACTGCTTGTCATAAACTTGTTGTCCCTCTCTTTACCCATCTTTACCCGTATATCAGTCACTTCATGCTACAGAGAATGGCAGGTTAATAATGAGAGCACACCAAAACAGGTCCATGAATGTTTAATTTCACCAAATATTGTTATGTATATGTCCCTCTATCCTTGTATACACCCCTTCATTTCCACACCACTTGACATGTGTGAATCCATTAGGCTGATGGATGTAAAGGTTCTTGCGTGGTTTCTGCATACTGTCTTGACTTTGCTGATGGATAATACCAATATGTTACCTTGATTCATTGGTTATCAGTGCTCCTGTAGTGTGCAAGGTTTCAAAATCTGCTCTATGATTCCCTATGTGTTCAAGTGATGATCAGATGTATAAATGTATGTTTGCACCTTTTCACGGCATAAAACCAAGCAGTAGAGGATGCTGTTAAGGACTATTTTCAGAGGTCTATTTCCTATACATTTGCTGCCTATCCATCTGTCTACCCCTTCTCCTACATAAGTATGATATGTCTGCCTATCAGGTGAACTAGAAGTTAGGCCATAATTGATATAACTGTCAAAAATCAGTTCACACATGGCAATATTATATTTCAGATGCCCCATATTTTCTTTAAACAGATGTATGTGGATTCATTAATTATATGCATGCTATATCTCATCTATTCTTATCTCATGCAATTGATGCTACAGAGCAGGGCATATTCTGATTGAGAAGACATCAAACAACACACAATTTGGATGTTCATTTATGTGCCAGAACAATAAGTCCTATGTCCTCTGCAGCCCTGTGTCTGTCATCACTTCCTCTGTCTCATCAGAAAATGCAGTAGCATCATTAGTAGGGTGATGGATGAAATGTTCTTGTAATATGATGTGGGAAAATGTCCTTGATGTGAAGAAGCATACTGCACACAGGTTTTAGGATAGCTGACCCTACATAAATAGTTAACATATATGCTGAGTCATACTAATCATTTCAAAAGATGTACTGCCTATCTTCACTTATAGCAAGCTGTATACACAATTAACTTATGATTTGCAGTGAGGCCAGTAAACCAGCTACTAGATGTGAGTGTATTGAGATAGACATTACTGATACAATTCAGGGAAGACAAATACTTTAGGGGCAGACAGTCCCATTTGTGGGGCTGATCGCATTTACAGCTAATGACATTT